>NW_025968217.1:0-25000 GCF_021869965.1 Rhincodon typus
TTGAGATTATCAGGCCCTGCTGAGTGTATGTTAGGACAGAATGTTGGAATCCGAATCCTAATCCTATGTCCCTTAGTATTTAGCCTTTCAATATCAAAGTCTTTCTTAGCCAAGGCAGTCCATGGTCATCGTTCACTCGAGCAGAAGCGAAATGGGAATATTTGAAAGTTCCTAGCTCTCCTAGATTGTTCTGAAGTGCTCCCAGCTATTGAAGAATTATTTCCCGAATACTGCCAAAAGCGCCGGCTGGGGGTACAAAAACGTTTCTTCACCAAGTTTCTTCCTTATGTTATATACCCGTTAAAGAAATATCGCAAAAGGGAAAATTAGGCTTTTTTAGTGGGGCGTTTGAAGATTGCATGAGGAAGCCTAGTGGAATGGATCTTACCAAAATTGGCAATTCTTACCGCTTAAATCTATGTAAATAATACACTTAAGGTAAAAGTACATAAGTATGAGTGAGAAGGAAATAGAAGGATCCGTGATAGTGAAATGTAGTAATGTAAGTGAGCATTAATCTGTGGACAACTGACCTGTTCCAGCGCGATAAGATGCGTGTACACCAAAGATATTCAAGAGAATTCTGACGGGCTAATAGACATTGACCAATGAAGGCAAAATGCTGACTGAGCAACTTGTAGCAGTTAGAACTGTCTTCAACATGGAGGTAAGTTCCCACAAGTAGGGTCCATCACAATAAGCAATGCTGATAATTAAACAACACTATATTCAAATCCTCCTCTGCCAAAACAAAAACATTCTCCAAAGAAATGGAGGAGACAAATACAAAAAAAAAGGTTTAGAACAACTTAATTGGGGGAAAGAAAAAGGTTAGTTCAACAGCCCGACATAATCAAAACATAGGTCCAGGAAACAACAATGAAAATAAAACAAATTGCCCAACATGTCTCATACGTAACAGTATCTCAGCACAGTCCTAAGTTAAAGCCATGGTAGTGGAGGTGGGATTTCCATCAAAATTACACAGAAAGAAGCAATGTTGATGTAAAATACGTTCAAGAATGTAACCTTTAAGTACTTTCTTCAAATTACATGAGTTGATGGGGTAAACATTGCATCATGTCATTAACTATAAGAATCATTTTTGAAATTAAATTGTGCAATCGTAATTTAACTCCTAGTTCAAAGCACGAACCAAAACTTTTTCACTCATGGAACTGTTGATCACACTAACATACCGTTGATAGATTACAGTGTAAAATGGTGCTCTAAGCACAAGGAATTCTGTTCATAAGGTAGATACATAGAAAAGTGAGTGGTCCATCTTACCCTAAAGACATCCAGAGGCACAATGATCCTTCAATCAAACTAACCAATTGATTCTTAAATTAAAATGGGTTTCAGCATATTGACCAAGGCATGTTATGTAAAAAAAAAACATCAAAAAGAATGCAATGTTTAGTATCCTGAAAACATTGCAAAGTACCTTAAAAGCAACTACATTTTGAAATATATTTCAATCATGGAAATAAACAACACGATGATTTGTTTTTGGTGGTGTTGGATAGCTGAGGGTTAAAATTTTGACCAAGATGTGGGGAAACCTCCGTGACCAGAAATATTTGAAGATGGTGACAGGATCCCAAAAAGGCAGATGGAGCTCTGGTTTAATATTTCATTCAAAAGAAAATGGCTACAACATTCAGTATTGCTGACTGTTGAATACAGTACTGTATTCAAAGCAATCAGCTATTTTCACATTAATGGCTGACTGATTCTTCTAATTGTGGCTGAGCTAATAGAAGTGTTTTGTAGTTTATACTGTTACTTAAAGTTGGTGAGTCCACTGAAATGGATATGGCACATGGTGAAGGCTTCAAGAGTTTTGTTCAGGCAATGTGCTCTTGATGTAACAGGAGAGTCAGCAGAACTGGAACAGGGGAGGGCAAGCTGCTTGAAGAGACAGATGAAGGAGGAGAGGGAGAAGTCCACCTCATCTTCAGGAAACACTACTCTTAATTCAATGTCACTGAGGAGGAATGTGTACAGTGTCTTCATTTTTCAAGGAAGTGCTCACAACAATCAGGTGTCTCCTGTCAGCAATCCAGAAAATTCAGAGCACGCATGGAAAGTATTGTCAGTGGCCATGGCCGCAAATGTCATACATCAGGATCCTTCAGAACAAAGCAGGCAAAATCTTTAACATCTCCTAGTTTGTCTTCAATTGCTGTGCAAGAGTGGTGACTGATACTCATAATGCCAGGTGAAGATGATTGATAACATTCTTTTGTACCAGATAGGAGCAGGTTCAGCATTTAAGCCAACAGACCAAACCAAAGGATGACTACTGGGTAAAGAGGGAAATCTATCGATGACCGTCTCTTGGTTCTAGCATGCAATGCTGTTAAAGGTATTGAACAATCCTTTTGAAAGAAACATGACTGAGTAACCGACTAGCTGCCTGAAACAATATCTTCCTGCACTGAGACTACTCTGGAGGAGCCCTGCAGTACTCACCTAATTACATCATGATTTGCCCACTCACATCCGCGATTCCTCTGATGCTTTCCAACAGTTTCAGAAAATTATCAGTTTGTGGACTCCAGCTGCGTCCTTTTTACCATGGATGTACAATTTCTTTACACATCTATCCCCCACCAGGATGGTCTCAGGGCTCTCCACGTCTTCGTGGAACAAAGGCCTGAACTGTCCCCATCCACCACCAGTCTCTTCCACCTGGCCAAGCTTGTCCTCACCCTGATTAACTTTTGTCTTAATTCCTCTCATTTTCTTCAGATCAGAGGGGTGGTCATGGGTACCTGCATGGGCCCCAGATATGCCTATCTCTTTGTGGGATACGTGGAACATTCCTTGTTTCAGTCCTAATACACACCCACTCACAACCTTTTTTTTCAGTGCACCAATTATATCAACTGTGCTACTTCCCTCTCTCATCCAAAACTGGAAAACTTTTATCAAGTTTGCTTTCAATTGCCACCCCACTCTCACCTTCACCTGGTCCATCTCTGACTCCTCCATCTCTTCCTTAACTTCTCTATTTCCATTTTAGGGATAGGCTGGCCACCAATATCCACTATAAACCCATCAACTCACACAGTTACCTTGACTATACCTCCTCACACCCTGCTTCTTGTAAATACTTTGTTCCATTCTCAGAGTTCCTCCATCTCCATCGTATCTGTTCTGATGAAGCCAACTTCGACAAAGGAGCCTCTGAAATGTCCACCTTCTTCCTCAACCAAGAATTTCCCAGCACTGTTGTTGACAGGGCCCTCACCCGGGTCCGACCCATCTCCCACAGTTCGGCCCTTAATCCCCCTCTTCCCTCCTGCAACAGAAATAGGGACCCCCATGTGCTCACCTACCATCCCACCAGTATCTACATCCAGAGGATCATTAGCCATCATTTCCAGCATGATGCCAGCACCCTTCTCTTCCCTTGTCAACCTTCTGCAGGATTGGTCCCTCAGCGTCACCCTGGTCTTCCTTCACTCCCAATACCAATCCCACCCCCATAGCCTCACAGCACCTTCACCTGTAATTGCAGAAGCTGTAACACCCATCTGTTCATTTCTTCCCTTCTCAGAATCTAAGGGCCCAAACATATCTTAATGGTGAAGCAGCACTTTACTTGCAGTGCACATAATCTAGTCTACTGCAATTGCCACCCCCAATGTGGTCTCTTCTACACTGGGGAAATTAAGTGTAGACTGGATGACCCCTTTGCAGAACACCTATATTCTACCCACAAAAAAGACCCTGGGCTTCCAGCTGCCTGCCACTGCAATATACCAGCCTGTTCCTTGGCCAACATCTCTGTCTCAGGCTCACCGAAGCTCAGCACAAGCTGGAAGAAAATCACCTTATTTTCTGCTTGGGGGGTCCCACAGCCTTCTGGGTTCAATATCTTTAGGGCTTGAGCCCTCCCGTGTCCTTATTCCAACCCCGACAGACTAGGCCTTATTATCACATAGTCTACTATTACACACAATCCATTGTTAGCTTCTAATTGTCCCCATTAATAGCTATTCACCCTTCTAGCCAGATCGTTGTCCAGTCCTTTGTCTGTTCAACTGTTCTTTTCTCTCTTGGGGCTCTATCCCTACCTATCATTTACTCTGTACCCCCTCCCCTCACCCTATCTTTTGCATAAAAACCAACTTTTTCCTAGCTACCATCAGTTCTGAGGAAGGATCACTCAGCCCAAAAGTTAACTCTGATTTCTCTCCACTGATGCTGCCAGACCTGCTGAGTATT
The DNA here is from genome assembly GCF_021869965.1 of Rhincodon typus. NCBI lineage: Eukaryota > Metazoa > Chordata > Chondrichthyes > Orectolobiformes > Rhincodontidae > Rhincodon > Rhincodon typus. The sequence goes on from NW_025968217.1 coordinate 4,240, forward strand.
TCCAGCAATTTTAGTTTTTGATTATGATTTGTGGTGGTCTGTGGTATCCTACCCACGCTCTCACCATGGTAAGAGATAGTATTACAATCTTCTGGACCTGGTAGTGAACTTGGGTCTCCTGGTTCAGAGATAGGAATACTACAACTGTGCCACAAGATTCCCAGGAGGAATCAATATATCTCCCTTCTGTCCAGCTGTGAATCATTGTCCCATCAGACTGTAGCTCCAATGAACACAACCTAAATTTAACAATCATCCAATAGATGGCTTTTTTTTTCCTATCATTGACCCATTACAACATTTTCCTAGCCATAATGGTAAACCCCAAAAGCTATTGCAAAACAATGATTCCAAGCCATTTTTATCCAACGATTCATACAGAAAACTGCCTTGTGCATTACTACTCAAGAATGGTTTCACTCACTTGGACTTGGTCTGTAGTTTTAGGTCAAACATCCCTTCGCTAGGAATTTCAAAACTGGAAAAAAAATAATCCTTTTCAATTTTTTTTGTTCATTAAATAAATTAGCCCTTTTTTGTTGATTGGTGGAAATAGATGACTGAGAGAATCCAAGGCAAAAATGGACCATTTACGTTTCCTCACCTTCGACTCGGAGACTCCCACATGCGAATCCCAGCATTTGTCCAGCTTTACCTTCCATTCAACATTGACAATAGGAAAAAAATTCATCTGACTGTCTTCATCTTACTACTATTACAGAAGGTGACAAGCAACAAGGCAAAATAAAGAGCCAAAGCGGTCAGTAAAACTATTTGTTGAACAAGAGTCTGTCAATGTGTATGATAATTAGAAGGTTAGATGATGTGGCTCCTTGACTGTGACAATCTTGTCCCAATCACGGTCTTAAGCCAATGACCCTTAGATGCCTATTCAGAAAGATCATGGCTGAGCTTTCACTCAAAATCCACGTTTCCATTCTATTCCAATATCAATTGATTTACTTCGAACTTAAACATCATTTTCAATCTTGAATGCATTCAACAATTGAACATCCAGAGGCCTCTGGAGCAGAAATTTTCCAAGAGAAAAACATTTCTCATTTCAGTTCACGTTGGCTGACCGCCCCCTTCTCTGACTATGAGTTTAGAAGAGTAACAGGCAACTTGATTGAATCACACAAGATCCTGGCAGGTTTGATACAGTGTATGTGAAAAGGTTGTCATCTTTCTGAAACTTGGGGTCACTTTCAAAATAGGGGCTCATCCCCATTTAAAACATAGATAAAGAGAATATTTTCTCAGTCATGAATCTTCAAAATTCTTGTCCTCAAAAGGCAAGTGAAAGCAGAGTTGAGGAAAGTGAAGGTCAGTAAGAATTTAGAGCAATCAGATCAATCATGATTTTATTCAATGGCAGAGCAGGTTAGAGGGTCACGTGCCTTACCCCTGTTCCTAATTTGTGTTGACATAACCAAGAATTTCATAAATTTCTATGAAAGCCCCACCACATTTTTTAAACTTGAGAATATAGGACAAGTTTAAACAATCTTGGCTCATGGAATTAACTTTCATCTCAGGAATCAATCCAGTGAACCTTTAAGATGAGTATTTCCTTCATTAGGTAACCCAATACTTCACATGTGATCACACCAATGCCCCGTAAGATTGCAACAAATATCTTTGCTCTTGCAATAAATATTAATATTCCTTTTGAAATGCTTATTCCATCTGTTGTTACATGGATGCTTCCATCCCTTAAGAAGCATAATTATTTGGCCAAAATGATTTGTTTTAACTAAAGTTGACTGACATGGTGAAATTAGCTTTCTTTCTCTTTAATTGGTGGTTTTGTTACATTATTTTGAAGGGTATTTATATATTTACTATCACATCTCAAACCATTAGTAAGCTTTGCATCATTATTGAATAAATCTTGTTTAATAAAGAACAAATACATAAAAGAAAGCTAGGTCATGGATCTGTATTCTGAAACAAATAGATTAATATGTACAACTGGCTTTAACAAAAATTGGGCAAAACATTTTCTCATATTTGTGATCAATGGGACTAATGAGAAACAGTGTGGTCCTCCCACCTCAGTTGTAACACTGTAGTATGTCTTTGTCTTGATCTTTGTCTGTGCTCACGCTCGGTCTATACAAAAACTACTGGCTAAATCATGAGCTATGTATCAACTTGGTTTTCAGTGTGTATGGATAGCTAATTTGGGAATTCATCATTGCAAAGGACGAAAGCAAGAAAGGAGTAGAATACCTTTACTATTCTGTGCATCATGCAGCAGCATCAAGAATCCTTGAATAGGCAATTATCTTTTTTTTCTGCAGCCTAGTTAGATGCAAAGAAATTATTTGAATTCCCAACCTCAGAATCGTCAGTCCTCTTTGTAAGATTTTTATTAGACAGGCCAATTATCTTTCCTGCTCCCCACAATGAGACCAATTTAACTTTAATGAATAACTAATATTTGATGTGAAAAAGTAAAGTTGTCATAGTCCCAGAGTACCATAGGACTGCTCTCTCATTAGAGAGATGACGGATGGTAGATTTAACCTGAGGATCACCACATCTCAAGTGAGGGAGAGGTTGAGAAGTCAAGACCTCATGATAAACTCAGCCAGTACAAGAATTGAACCTGCAATGTTGCAGTCACTCATCATCACAAACCAGCCATTCAGCCAACTGAGTTAACCAACTGGCATAATAGAATGCAGAATAAAGCAAAGAAGCAATCTTGTCTTGCTACTCACATACCTTCCAGCAACTTGTTTGCAAGCAAAACTGGCTCAGGATTAGTAATAAATCACTTCCCCTCTGTCTCAGAGGCATGGAAGAAATGCAGAGAAGATAATATTAACTGAAGGAAACACCAGAGAATGTACCAAAATAACTCTCAGGATTATTCCATAATTACACATGCAGTGCACACACTAAAATCCACACCTGTCAAACCAAGCAATTTACCCTACTGCCACATTCAGTCGACAAAGTGTTTGAAATTTAGAGAAATTTACCACCACAAGAAGCTTCCAGCTGGCAAAATAAAGATGGATGATCATGAAGACTAGCCACTGGCAGAGAGATAAGGAAAATTTAAGGTCTAAGTCATGATTACTACAAAAATGTTTTTAATTTAGAAAATTACAACTTCTCTAAGAATATTTTAATTACAAATATAGCAGATTGATAAGGCAACTAAGACTCAAACAACTTCTGCAAAGCCAAGTAAGTCTTTTAACGAATGAACAAACAAAGCCACTGTCAGCCCATGAGAACTGCAGTAGTGATCTAACTGCCACCATCACATATCAGATCTTAGAAGGTACTGGTGCACACACCACAAAAAACTCTAACAGTACGGGCATATCATTTATCATTTTGATGTTTTATCTCATATTAGATTCAAAGGATTAGGCAGAAAATGCAGATGTGCCATCATTCATAATACACAAAGGAAAAGTCCCAGAATCCCTTTGTCTCATGTGTCTTCTTACACTGACTGATGCTTCACTGGTTAATGTGTTTCACAAACTTTAGTGTTTCTTTATCTCGGTAGATCAAGGCCAACGAGTTGTCTTCTGGGCAAAGGGTAAGTAACTGAAATACAACAGAGACCGTTAATACGATTTTTATTGAGTTACCTCGCAGTTTCTTCTTTTCCTCTTCTCTACAACTCCCTTCTTATACTTTATCTCTGGTCAATATGAAAGGCATGTGACAACTTCCAGCCTTTGATATTTTGCCGAGAGTTAGTACCTTGCTGGTATGGGCGCTGAAACTGTCCTGGGCGTTTCACATTTTGCATCTTCACCTGACTGGAGTATTAATCCTTCACTTTATATCTCCATCGGTGGCACGGTTCCATTCTCAGCCATTTAATTAAAACCAGCAATCCAATGAAAACTGAAAGATCTGCTAATGCTGTAAATCAGGAACAAAAACAGAACTTGCTGGAAAAGCTCAGCAGAGCTGGCAGCATCTGTGAAGAAAAAAAATCAGAGTTAACGTTTCGGGTCCAGTGACCCTTCATCAGTCACCAGACCCGAAACGTTAACTCTGACTTTTTCTTCACAGATGCTGCCAGACCTGCTGAGCTTTTCCAGCAACTTCTATTTTTGTTATAGAAATCCAATGTACTGATGATGACATTTAGAACTTTGCAACCTACCTTAGGGACCAGTTTGGTGTACTTAAGGGCAACCACTCTTCCAACCCAAATGGTTATTCTACCACTGATGTTGTAAGGCCCTAAATGCAAGTCCACATCCTCCATTTGAGAGGACAGATACACCACACCACTGGTTCGTGTTATGCATTCATTAGCTGAGTTGCAGTTCCCAACTCAAATGGAAAAACTGACAGTTTTAATCTCCATAAGTGCAGAACAACTTGGCTGCACAGAGGTCTGCTATTTGCTATTCCTGGCTGTTACCTGGGCAACCACTCTATTTAAGCTTATTAATTTTGTATCAATTACAGTCTAATATTAGTGATAGACAGCATGGTATTATGCGGGAGAGGTCATGCCTCAATAACGTGATCGAATTTTTTAAGGAGGTGACGAAGATGCTTGAAGAGGGAAAAGTGGTTGAAGTTGCCGACATGGACTTAAGTAAAGCCTATGACAAGGTCCCATGGCAGACTGGTACGAAAGGCAAAGTCACATGGTATCGGGGTGAACTGGCAAGCTGGATATAGAATTGGCTTAATAATAGGAGACAGAGGGTAGTGGTGGAAGGATTATTTTCAGGATGGAGGGTTGTGATGAGTAGTGTTACACAGGGATCAGTGCTGCGGGGACGTTTGCTGTTCATGGTCTACATAAACGATTTGGAAGAAAATGTGGCTGGTCCAATTGGTAAGTTTGCAGACAGTACAAAGATTGGTGGAGTTGCAGATAGTTAGGAGAATTGTCAGAGGAAACAGCAGGATACAGATCAGTTGGAGGCATGGGCAGAAAAATGGCATACGGAGTTTACTCTGGACAAATGTGAGGTGGTGCATTTTGGAAGGTCAAGTACAGGTGGAAATTATACAGTTAATGGTAAAACCCTTCGGAGTATTCATATGCAGAGGGATCTAGGTGTGCAGGTTCACAGATTACTGAAGGTAGCAGCACAGGTAGATAAATGCAGGTAAAAAAATGCCTCTGGCATGCCTTCATTGGATGGAGCATTGAGTATAAGGATAGACAAGTCATGCCTGAGCTTTACAGAATGTTGGTTAGGCCACACTTGAAATATTGCATACAGTTCTGGTTACTGCACTACCAGGAGGATGTGGATGCTTTGTAGAGGGTACAGAAAAGGTTTACCAGGATGTTGCCTGGTATGGGAGATTTTAGCTATGGAGATAGGTTGGCTAAACTAGGTTTGTTTTCACCGGAACGCAGGAGGTTGAGGGGTGACCTGATAGAAGTTAATAAGATTACGAATGGCATGGATAGAGTGGAAAGATTGGGGCTTTTTTCCCAGGGTGGAGGGGTCAATTACTGAGGGACACAGATTCAAGGTGCGGGGTGGGGGTGAATTTAAGAGAGATGTGGGAGGCAAGTTTTTCCATGCAAAAGGTGCTGAATGTCTGGAACACGCTGCCAGAGGTGGTGGTGGAAGCAGACATCATAGCAGCATTCAAGAAGCTTTTGGTCAAATACATGAATAGGAAGGGAATAGAGGAATACGAATCCTGTAACTGAGGACAGTTTTAGTATGGAAGGGCAAAATGTGTCAGCACAGGCTTGGATGGCCAAAGGGCCTGTTCCTGTGCTGTATTATTCGTTGTTCTAACACAAGTACACAGGAAGATAACAAAACAATCCATTCTAGGCATCCAGTCACCCAGGCTAGCATTTACCTTGGATTACCATTAGGGTATCTTATAACTTCATCAGTCTCACCACTTCACCATCATCTCCCACGTGAGATGTACAGGTACTCCAGGTAAATATCTGTGCAACACTGAAGGACTACTGCTCATTAGACGAGCTGTTTTGTGATTACCTTCTCAGGTACATATAAAAGACTTCATTGCAATATTTTGAAAAACAGTCAGAGTTCTCCATGGAGTTCTGGCAAATATTTATCCCTCTATCAAAATTGCTAAAGCTGGCTGTACTCATTGCCATTTTTGCACGTTGCTGTACACAAATAGGTTGCCTAGTTTTCCTGTATCATAATATTTAATTCCCTTAAAAATCACTTCATTGATTGCAAAGGGCTACAGGGTATCCGGAGATCATTTATATGTTGTCACTTTTCTTCTTCACTGACTTGAAATTTGATAGACATACAGCATACCTCCTCATCTTCTCCCTTAGTGATGAATGAAGTAACAGCACCAAATTCTTCATTCTTGCCTGAAACAAAGAAAAAGATGCATGGTGATCTTCTGAATCAGCTCCCTTTTTCATGCCTTCTGCTTTCCTCTGAGGAGCATAGGAAGAGGTGTAGAACCCATGCAGCCTGCTACACCATTCAATACAATCATGGGTAATCAAATACTTCAGTGCCTTTTACCATTCCATACCTATGGGTAATCAGAAATCGAAGGAACTCTGTGTTAAACATACTGAAAGACAGCTTCCACAGCCATCTGTGGTAAAGAATTCCAAAGATTCACAACCCTCTGGGTCCACATCTTGGACCCAAGTAGCATTCTTCTAAAATTTTGCTCATTGGTTCTAAACTCCCCAACCAAAGGAACCATCTTACTTGCATCTACCTTGTCCATTCATTTAACTATTTTGTAGGCTTCAATGAGATCCCCCTTTGTTCTGTAAAACACTACAGAATACAGGCCCATTTTGCCCAATCTTTCTTCTTATGGCAGTCCTTTCCTGTGAACAAATCTATTGACCTTCAGTTGCACTCCGTCTGTGGCAATAATATGGCTTCTAGCATATGAAGACCAAAACAGCACACAATACTCCAAATTCCTACAGAATTGAAGCAAGATTTCATTACTCTCATATACAAACTGTCTTTGCAAGTTTGGCTAACATTCCGTTAGCCTTCCTAATAGTTCGCTGCAGCTCCAAGTTAACCTTCAGTGACTTATGGACAGGATATCTAGATTCCATTGTACGTCTACACCTTCCAATGTTTTATCATTTAATTGACACTCTGTAACTCTGTCTCTCCAACCAAAGCGGATAACCTCACATCTTTCCACATTATATTCACCTCCCATGGTCTTGCCCATTCACTAAACCTAACCAAGTCCTCCTGAAGCTGCTTTACATCTTCACAACACACATTCCCACTTAGTTTTGCATCCTCTCCAAATGTGGAAATATTACATTTGGTCCTAATCTCCAAATCAATAATACATATTGAGAAGAGCTGATTCAAGTACCAATCCTTGCTGTATCTACTCATCACAGAATGCCATTGCAAGAATGATTTATTAATTCTGATTCTGTTTTCTGTTTGTTGGTCAGTCTTTAATCCAGGTGAGTGTATTACCTCCTAAGCCATTCTGAAAATCTCCGTATACTATGCCTATCAAGTTTCCTTTATCCATTTTGTTAGAAACATCTTCAATAAAAACTGCAACATGATATCTGGTTGGCCACTGGGTTTTCAAACAAAGGTATCTTATGGTTATTAAAGGATGATGGTTTCAAGAAGCCAAGCCAGGCTCTGAGAACTTTTCACCCATTCTTTCAATTGGCTATTCTTCACCACTAACTGCAGCACAACTAAGCAAGACATCCATCCACTAAAGACAGTGCAAATCAATTTAAACCTCATATTGTATAGTTTCCTGGAACAATACAGTGTGGAACCAACTAGAAATAAAGTTATATTAGAAAAAATGTTGTGCAATCAGACAGTTTAATTTTTAATCTCATATGAAGTTTGAGAGTGATATTCTCCAGTCCCATACAAAAATCTTAAATTTAAGCAAAGTCAGTTATGTAAAAATGAGGAGAGAGAAGTTGACTGAGTAAATAGATGAAAAGATATGACAGTAAACAACTAGTTTCAAAGAAACAATTCTGACCCTTCAATAAACATATATTCCATTTAAGAACAAAAACATACCAAGACACAATCATCGGTGACTCACTAGGGGGGTTAAGGTCAGCATCAGATTAAAAGATGATTATGTTACTGCAAGGCTGAGGATTGGCAATGTTTTAGAAAGCAGTAAAGAATGAGCAAACTGTTGATAAAACATGACAAAACAGACTGACAGTGAACTAGCCAGGAACATTATCGCAGAAAGCAAGAACTTTTGCAAATAACCAAAAAGGCCAGTAAATGCAAACGTTGGTCCTTTGGAGGCTGAGCCAGGAGACGTTACCATAGGAAATGAGAAAATAGCAGAAATTTTGAACTAGTATGTACATTACAAGAATTTTTATTTGGAATTGGGATCCTGACATTGTAACTATATCTGGGTCCATACTGCATCAGTCCCAAAATTCCCCGAAGTCAGTCCGAATTGAATGGAGTGGTTTAGTGGACAATAATAGGCACTGGGCAGAAGATAACAAAGAGTATAAAAAGCAGTGTCAATTTAAAGGCATGACAGCAGCCATTACTGTGACAACTTAATATAAAACAAAAGCAAATGGGAGGATCAGCAGAGGCCAGGCACCTGCACCAGGATTACAGAAGAGTTTATCATTGCTGCCCTGTGAATGGTCAGCAAAAATCAGCAGGAAGCCCCAAATGCTGTGTCACAAGAGGTTTAATAAGCTTCCTTGTTTGACCAGGTCAATGCAGCACGACACCCAGATGACAGGCCTTGTGGTCTACGGCTGACAACATAGTACAGCAGCCCAGAAGCGTTCTGCTCCTAAAAATGGGAGAAACATAGGTCAAAAGATAATCTCTACCAATTACACTCCCATTCTGTTTCATTTTATTTGGCATATTTTTGCTTTACTCACACCTTTCTTTTCATTTTGTAAAACAAATGTTCATCAGTTGACCATTAATGCCCCGCTACAATTTTTTTTGTATTTGTCCTATTTTTACTCTATTGTACTCAGGTCTTCCTGATGAAGCTACAGTTGCTCACATGTTCCTGCACTTCTCACCACACTACTTAAATTTAGCTGAATGGCCTTGCACCATCAATTCTTTTTATCATTTTATCTCTCCTGTCTTTCACATTAACACAGATCTACCCTTTTGGCTTTTTCTTTACTCTCCCCACTTTTTTTGTTTAAAGTCTATTATATTTCTAAGTTTTCCCTTATCAGATGAAAGGTCATTGTGATAATGTAAACTTCAGAACTTTAATAACTGTTCATGGATTAAAAGAATCAGCAAAAGTTCTGCCTGGAATAAACTGATCAGAAACAAGGACAAATGGAATTGAAAGCAATTAGCCACGCCTGGGGAAAGGAGTAGTCAATTACACAAACAAAACCATTTTAACAACTGCTTGATAATGTTGGCCAGGAGCTGCTCACACATAACAAAAACAGCAACTTGTGAACTCAACTCACCCGGGCCCCACCCACTATCTAGTGCTGACTGGAAAAGTTCGAACCACATCAGCTCAGAGGAATGACATAAGATGTCAATCCTTCTTTGGTGGAAGAGAAACAAAGTAATACTCATGGTGGCCTTGGCGAGCCTATCATGAAAAGACCCAGACTTGGCAGATGAGCCAGAACGAATGGAGAATAAGACACCACAGTTCAGGAAGATATGAAAAAAAGAATAAAAATGAAGGATATCTGGCATCCCAGCAGGAAAACCTCCGGAGAACAACCTTCACAAAGTTGAGGACTCCACGCTTGAAAGCCTGGAGATAATACGGAGGATTGGTGGAATTGCCTGGCCAGCATGAGCTCCTATTCTTGGGTATTAGCCTTTATTTTCTGTGGCTGTACAGGGAACGTCAGAGAAACCTAGCGGGTGTAGGCAGGGATTTTAGTCTTGTAAGAATTGCATGCCTGTTGTTAACCTTTTCTGAACCAAACGGTGTGAATCGTACGTCTGTTTTTGCTAAACTAATCAAGTTCTTGGTTAGTTAATACAGATTTGACTCTTTTTCTCTTTGTGCCGAGCCACTAGCTACCATCGAGGGAGGTAACCGGACGACAATAACCGGCAGCCTTGAAGAATAGAATAGCGTTATTGTCACCTGCGCTCGAATGAGTGCAGTGAAAAGTTTGCAATGTCGCCTCTCAGCACATCTTAGGTACAGGGTACCCAGGTACAGATACTTAAAGTGTTGTTACAGCATTGAAATTGTTTAAAAAAGACTAGCGTGGGAATACAGAGTTTAAAAAGTCCAAAACGAGAATAAAAAGTATCTTTAAAGTTATAGCGCTTTCTCACTGAGTCCGTGCCCGCCAGGCTTCAGAACACAAGGCCACACTGCCTCCACTCACTAGCCTCTTGTACAGGAATCATTTCCCACACTGGCCTGGGCTTGCTCTGCTCCAGCTCTGGCTGCAACTCGGCTCCCAGCTCAGCCTGCACTTGTTGTGCTGCCGTTCCAGCCGCGACTCACTTCTGGGGCTCGGCTCGTACTCGGTCTGCTCCCACTCCAGCTGCAACTTGCTTCCCGGGCTCGACCCACGCTAACTCTGCTGCTGCTCCAGGCTCCGACCATGACTGGCTTCCAGAACTTGGCCTACGTTCACTCTGCTGTTCTAGCTGCGACTCACTACAGTGACTCGACTAGTGATCACTCTGCTGCTGCTCGGGCCGGCACTCGGCCCACGCACGTTCTGCTCCGACTTCGGCCCTGAGTCATTTCCCGTGCCTGGCTGGTCTCGGACTCCATTCTCCATTGCCTCCAGGTAGAGTACTTTAAGAAGTTTAAAGTTGGGAGGGAGTGTAGAAGAAAAACTGCAGCAAGAGGGGAACAAAAGAAAGCAAAAGTAGCTGGCGAGCAGAGGAGCTTCGGCTGGTGCATCTTACTCTGCCACCATTTTAACTGGAAGACTGCCATGTAGAAGAATTCAAGGAATTAATTGCAAGAAAGTTGTGGTTTCAAACAGTCAATGCCAAATGTGACAAGGAACAGGGAAGTTGCCTCTGATAAGATGGCAAGCTCCAGACTTGACAGCTCCAGAGGTGTCATCAATATTGTGGATGAAAGAATCTGAAGGACAATCAATGATGTCACACCATAAACTTGAAGAACAGAAAATACTATTAGAATTCAACTCCAGGATTCTTCAGTCACTAAACTCCAGAGAACACTACATAAAGATTGAATGCTGGAGACAGAAGCTAGTGGTTGAAATTTTAGCTAAATTCCACCATTAATTGGGTAATAGCCAAGTTTGCGTTGTGAAGCTTAATTTGGTTACTTGAGGGGTCTGATTTTGGTCACTACATGAAATAAAGTTAAATAAGTGTTTCAGTATTAGATTGTGAAATTTCTTAATAATAGCCAAACTTGTGGCAATTTATCCACAACATCATCAACCTGTTAAAAGTCTTTCACTCCACAGATCAAACAATTTGGGATGAGCTGCTTTTTTGTTTTTTATTTCAGATTTTCAGCATTTTTTTATGCAACTTAGAATCTGTTGTTCTTCCACCAATTCTTAAGTAATGAAGGCCACTTCACCCATTTTCATTCATCTTTCTAGTGATGCTAAATTACTCATGATTCAACATTCATGTCTTTTATAAACAATTCTAGGGCTTTGTTACGAAGTGGGGGAAGGTTGAACCCCTCTGAAAATTAACCTGAAACACCATCTCCAATCTGTTACGGCAGGAGTAGAGGTTCCTTTCTAATAATTAAACCAGAAACACCTAGAGAAGCTTGTCTTGCCCCCTGTAATCTGTTAAAAGAGTAGTTAAATGAAAGGAATCTCTGATATTCACTTTATAAACAAGTAACAAATTATTTATTTAACCCTAACAGTGAACAACTTAACAGAACTACTAACAAACCAAACAATTTCTCCCTAACTCCTAACTATTCCCTCACTGAACTAAATTCTACTGGTATGCTGTTCCTTTAAACAGGAGTCCCACTATATAACCCAAGTAATAAGAAAAAAAAATTAAAACTTAGTCTCTGAAAGTTCACACATAATGTGTATTCTGGAATACTTTGCCTTCTCCACTGTCTTTCCACGATTTCTTCTGCTGATCCTGCTGTCAGAGGTGTGTTTTCTGTGATTTCTTCTGTAAGGACTCTTAGCTAAAAGTGCCGTGGTATCTTTGATGGTGCTTTTTAAAGAAAGCCTAATGATTTTGTGTGAGAGCTAGGTTTATTTCTCAGATTTTTTTGTTATTCATTTGTGGGATGTGGGCGTCGCTGGTTGGCCAGCATTTCTTGCCATCCCTAGTTGCCCTTGAGAAGGTGGTGGTGAGCTGCCTTCTTGAACCGCTGCAGTCCTCCTGCTGAGAGTTGACCCACAATACTATTAGGGAGGCTACTCCAGGATTTTGATGCAGCGACAGTGAAGGAATGGCAATATATTTCCAAGTCACGATGGTGAGTGACTTGGAGGGGAACGTGGAGGTGGTGGTGTTCCCATATATCTGCTGCCCTTGTCCTTCTAGATCAAAGTGGTTGTGGGTTTGGAAGGTGCTGTCTGAGGATCTTTGGTGAATTTCTGGAGTGCATTTTGTAGATAGTAAACACTGCTGCTACTGAGTGTCGGTGGTGGAGCGGGTGAATGCTTGTAGATGTAGTGCCAATCAAGCGGGCTGCTTTGTCCTGGATGGCGTTAAGCTTCTTGAGTGTTGTTGGGGCTGCACTCATCCAGGCAAGTGGGGAGTATTCCATCACACTCCTGACTTGTACCTTGTAGATGGTGGACAGGCTTTGAGGAGTCAGGAGGTGAGTTACTCGCCGCAGTATTCCCAGTGTCTGGCCTGCTCTTGTAGCCACTCTGCTAATGTGGTGAGTCCAGTTGAGTTTCTGGTCAATGGTAACCCCCCAGAATGTTGATAGTGGGGGATTTAGTGATGGTAACACCATTGAATGTCATGGGGCGGTGGTTAGATTGTCTCTTATTGGTGATGGTCATAGTCTGGCATTTGTGTGGCGTGAATGTCACTTGCCACTTGTCAGCCCAAGCCTAGATATTATCCAGATCTTGTTGCATGTGAACATGGACTGCCTCAGTATCTGAGGAGTCACGAATGGTGCTGAACATTATGCAATCATTGGCGAACATCCCCACTTCTGACCTTATGATGGAGGGAAGGTCATTGATGAAGCAGCTGAAGATGGTTGGGCCTAGGACACTACCCTGAGGAGCTCCTGCAGAGATGTCCTGGAGCTGAGGTGATTGACCTCCCACAACCATGACCATCTTCCTGTGTGTCAGGTACGACTCCAACCGCTGGAGCGTTTGCCCCCGATACCCAATGATTCCAGTTTTGCCAGGGCTCCTTGACGCCACACTCTGTCAAATGCAGCCTCGATATCAAGGGCTTTCACTCTCACTTCACCTCTGGAATTCAGCTCTTTTTTCCATGTTTGAACCAAGGCTGTAATGAAATCAGGAGCTGAGTGGCCCTGGCGGAACCCAAACTGGGCGGATTTGCTTTCGCTCAAGATGGCAGTTGGCTCTCACCCCCATTTTCAAAAGTCCCTTCTTATATACCCTCAATGACACATCAGTTTCTTGATGGTTGGTTTCAGGTTGTCAAAACCATCAGTTTTAAATTCAATCCGTTTTCCATCACTGAGTTTTTGGTTTCAATTAATTGGCTGAATCCAGCTTGTTGCCAAAACATCAAAACAAGTCTGCTATAAAAGATAACAAGGTGTAGAGCTGGATGAACACAGCAGGCCAAGCAGCATCAGAGGAACAGGAAAGTTGACGTTTCGGGTCAAGTCTGCTGTTTTGCCTGCCAACTGTAGGGCCTTTTGATCCACTTGTTTCAATTTGGGGCTGTCTGGACAATGCTTGCGAACTTCCAAGCACAGACAAAGCACAATATTTTATTTCCCCACTATCATTTGGACAAACAAATTCTAACTTACTGCCTTCCAATTCATGAGTATTCTACACAACTTCATAATAGTTTCCATCTCCAAATCCCTATGACATACATTGATTACTCTGCGTAAAAAAAGTTCTCCTGATATCGATCCTGAATTTGTGTTATATCAGTTTTCATAAAATGTTTGGCATGTTTGGTGCTTTGACAGTGAAACAGGAAAAATGCAATTACATAAAATATACTGCTGGACAGAGTACTGTTCACTCTTAACTCTATTGAAGTTTTGAAAACTGAGCCAAAGTCTGCTATACTCTCCCATCTATCAAATTGTGGGTATCATTTAACACATGTTCAGTATGGAGTACATTGATGAGGGCTTTTGATTCAACACAGGTTCACTGCGTTAAATTAGAAATGGAATATGTACAGATGCATCTGACCTAAGTTTTCACACAATAACAAATAATCAGTTTCACAGAATACAAGGTAAATGTGCAGGTTAGAGCAAAAGAAAATGCAACTCATCAGAATGGGTCCACTGAAATATTAAATCCACATGGATCAGCAATACCTCAATAAAAGTGGAATTGACTGTTGTTCACTCTGTACCTGGATTTTGATTGATCTCTTTTGCCAATTTAGTTTTGGCTCTCATGTTGACAAGACATTTCTTCACAACTCAACAACTGAGTTAGTAATAGATTTTGGTAGAATGAAACCATCATCTCCTACCTTCACGTCCACAGTACAATAGCAAATCGAGAGCAAACTCTGAATTTTCCACATTGGTATCATGGATAAGTGTGTAGTATCCATTTCTCCAATATCGCAATTCCCCTCGGCAAACAGGAACACTTGGATCTGAGAAGGACAGACTAACAAAGTTCCTTCACAAGTTTTAAATCATTGCTTCTAAGACAGTGAAAAATTCGACATTAATCTGACCTGTTACTTTTACTTACAGTATATTGTCACATTTTGTACATTTAGCTTCCCTACTCACCCCAACTCCTCCCTCCCCTCTCCTCCTTCCCCGAAACACCTGGAAGTATGGGCACAGTTTCTAGATTTGGCCAAAGCACATGACTGTATCACAGAGACAGATTCCTGAGATGCTGCTGAGCTATTAAGATCAGGAGATATTTCCAGCAGCTCAACATCAAGATTGATTTCACCTTGTTAGGTTTTCACCAGCATCTGCACACCTCTGACACTATTACGTTTCCTACCAGCTCCCTTTTTGATGCCTTCTGTTTTCCTCCTAAGAACAGAGAAAGCTGAGTAGGCCATTCACTCCGTCTGCAAATTGAGATCAAACCAAGTGGTACATAATCTCAACGTTACGCTAATTCACACTTCAGTCTAAGACCAACTCCAAAGAAGTACTTGAACGCACCATGACCTCATCTACTCACAGGGTTGATGTCTAAAACTCTGGGGTCAGTATTAAACTAGCTCATGCAAAGGCTTTTTAAAAATTATTTCATAGGCTGTGAGCAACATTGGCAAGGCCAACATTTGCTGCTCATCTGTAATTACTGTTGAGAATCGGGAGGTGAGCCGACCATTCAGTGTGAATACACCCACAACCCTAACTCTGTTAGAAATAATTCCAGGACAGTTGTTGGATATATAACAGTCAGTGGTGTGTAATACTGGGCACAAATAGAAAATCCTTGTTGTGCCCAATTTTGTCTGCTTCCTGAAAGGCAGGTCAGTTTAATATTTTCTTCAATGTCCACAACAGCCTCATTACCTTTGTAAACACCTGAAAATCATGTCTAAGGACTGATCTTTATCATTCAATACTACACCAGGACATGGCATTTAGGTCACTGGAACACCTTACCTAATTTATATTAAACCATCCACTGATACACTCAGTCTTCAATTTGTGCATTTAGGCATCTAAAAGCAGAAATTTAATTTAATATGATGATTTTACTGATCTCATTTAAAAATATATTAATTCTGTTCCTCTAATATCAATCATTAACCGACTAGAGTTCAGAATGGTTTTCAGTGAAGCTTACTTTTGGAACTCTCCCCTGGAACCTCAATTTTCTTTAGTTTAACATTTTCTCTCTCTTTTTTCCTATCTTTTTCCCTCTGTTGAATCACATTTATTTCTTTTCTCAAAGCTAGAACATGTGGGTTCATGGCCATTATGCTCCTCCGTTTCACTCTCCTGCTCATCTGCATCATTATCAGAGGCTGCAAGGAAATGCAGTTTTAAGCCAGTAAAATTGGACAGAAGCAGGATCATGGCCTCAGAACAAAAGAGCTCCATACACTTGGCAAGAATGTCGGGGAGGCCATCTTCCTTTGCTTGATCATAACATCTGTAAAACAAAGAAGTAATACCACAGTATGAATCATATATTTTGGAAATAACAGAACCAGATAGCAGTAGTTCAATATGAAATTTGTCATTTATTTTAGTGGTACAGAGGAATCAGTCATTATCCTGAGGTGTGTAATACACTTCAATATCAGTCAGGCTCCTCATAACATCTAAATATTGAAAGATCCCGTTAAATAACTCAACATTAGAAGGGCATTTCATGTTCTCTAGGGCAGAGATGCAAGCTGAGGTTAAGCCTTTAGTTGAAATGTAATGAAAATGGGCATAAGTTACCTGTCAGACCATGAGCATGTCAGACGATGGCAAAGGAGGAGGCAGAATCAGGAGGGAGAAAACAAGGGAAAAGACTATCTCCAGAGCCAGGTTCAAGACGAGGGGCCACAGGTTTAGGGCAGATGTGAGGAAGAACATTTTTACCCAGAGGGTGATGATGGTCTGGAATGCAGTTTGGGAGAGTGGCAGAGGCAAATGGCCTCACATCCTTTAAAAAGTACCTGCATGAGTACTTAGCATGTCATAACATTCAAGGCTACGTGCCAAGTGCTAGTAAATGGGATAAGGTTGAAGATCACTCGTCAGTGCAGACTCGACGGGCCAAAGGGCCTATTCTGCACTGTATGATTTTATGAGTCCAAAGGAAGCGAGATGCCAGCTTAAGATCAAAAATGGAAGTTTAATTTTCATGGCTATCAATGCGATTAATCTCTGTTTATCAAATAAGCCAGAATACCACATTATCATGACAGACCAAATGGCAAGATTAAAAAAAGGTCCCTCAATCATGATATGACTAAGAATACAGTAATAGGAGTTTTCTTCAAAAAGATAGGTGGAGAAATAAATATAATTTTCCCAACACAACCCAGCTGTGTACACAAAAGCTTCAGTTTTCTTCCCATCAGATCTGTTAAAGATACAAAATAATTCAAAGCGAGTTACTGTGTTACAACAACACCATACTAATAGTCTTCAATTGTACAACTATACAGAACTCCTCACTCAGACTGTTGTGAGGAATAAAAGGATCAAAAGCAAGCCCATTATACAATCTGACAAACCTGCTATCAAGGCCTTTGAATCCCTTCTCGTTCATATGTGAAAAGAAAGGGTTTGATATTGAAATTATATAAAAGTTTAATGGTTTTGTATTCTTGACTGTAGTGCAAACAATAATGTTTTGTTTCCTAAAGAAGGAAGTGCTGTTGTCTCCTATTCCAGGTTTAGACCTGCAGGTTTTGTTAGTAAAATGAGAGGTTACAAAACTTTCCTGTTGCATCTGCTCCACCAATGCTTTTTCTCAATACCAACTGCTGGTTAACTGGGCCTTTAATCACTTTACAGCTCCAATGTCATTGAGTGCTAATGTTCTCAGACTTTTGATTCACTCACCTCTTGTTGCCAAGTCCTCTTCTCTTCCATTTAATCTCTCAGCTTTGCAATGCCTCAGAAACCATCTGAAAGTTTTCTTTCTACATAACAGGAGGAAAATGTAGCTGTTACAGGGTGCCAATACAGTCAAGTCAGTCCATTTGTAGTATACATTGCTAGGAGAAAATAAATCATTTACTCCATGGAACTGCACCAAGGAGGTGTTAGGGTGCAGAGATAGAGTCCCTGGCTCAAGATTCACTCCAGGACTCAATGGCCACTGAAAATGAGTTCATAATGGAGCCAACAGTTGAATATCAACTTGTTAATCCTTGCAACATATACCAATCGCGAGCAGTAAGACAATGATGGCATTCCTGGTCAGGCATGTGATGCAAAGAAATTGGAGTCTCAATGACCATTATCCATTGGTCCAGGATTCAACATGCATGTAACGATATATTTTGATACAGCAACTAACATTCTTTGACAGCCGGTTGGGTCAGGTGGCTAGACACCCAGCGTGGATTCCACTAGTGCCAACAGCATGGGGTTCAAACCCCACTCCAGTTAAGAAGGATTCAGAACCTACCTCTTTACCTTCCCGTGATGGAGGCTGCGGCACCATCAGGACAGAGCTGCCTATTGGGCATAAAACTGAGACAACTGTGCATGACTCGTATTTTTAGTATCAACTGAATATAGTTGATCAGCTGGAGATATTTTGGGTCATTCTGTGACGATGGAAGGTGCTGCATAAATGCACATTCTTTCTAAATAAATAGATCCACAGAAGCAGAAAAACAGGAAAGATCATAACCAGCGCATTCAACAATTGTGAGTCCATAACAGCAATTTAAGGAATGGCAACTTGTCTTTGAACTTCTTATTAATTTGATTCTGCAAAATTGCTATTATCAGATCTTACTCCTGCAAGTGATTTGAGCACAGCATTTTTCAAGGAGTTGGCACATACTGTCCGATAACCAGTTCTATGGTGCAGGACTACAAATTGTAACAATAGAATCCACTTTACATGTGTATTCCTTCAATTTATCTGAAGACGTACCAAATTAATCTAGCTGAGGCAAAAATTTCTTCAAGCACCTTAGCTGTCCTGTGCAATACAGTAAAGTTAAAAAAAGTTTGCTTACTTTAAATCATACAATGCAGCTTCAAATAATAATACCAACAAATGACCCCTATTCTACTTCAGTGGATCTTCTTGCTTGATCTGAATAGAAGAATGCTCTTGCAGGACTCTTCTCCCTTCAGTTTTATGTTTACTGCTGCCTTCTTGACTGGACAGTTCGTTTCCAAATGTCAGGCCAGCTTTCAGTGTCTATATTTCTTCAATTCCAGTGCCAACTTTTGGTCAAAAACTAACAGCCTCATTTCCCCACAAGAGTATATTCTTTTAAAATTAATCTATGACAACAATATATGAGAAATGTTGTATTTAAAAAAAATCATCTATGAATAAAATTGGACACCTCAAACCAACATCTGAACTAAGAATACAATTCACCTTATTGCAAACATCACTAAAACATGTCCATTTTCCTGTACAGGCTGAAAAAACATTTTTAAAAGGGTTCTTGCCTTTCTATCAAATCAATCCCAGACTAAACTTTCACCTTAAAAAAATTCTTTGCAAGTATCTCTGATTCCTCCTCAAACTCCTCCTGGATATGGGCTCGAGTTGAAACATGAACGTAAATTGGATTGATCCAGTCATTCAGAATTTTCTTCCTGAAAAATAATAAATGGAAGCAAACACGTTTACCTTATTGGTGATAGTGCAATGATGAGATCAGCCCAATGCGTCAGCATCCTGCTTTGTTCCATAATGGCATTAAATTCTCGACTACGCTAATTGGAAATCTTCAACTTTTTGCCTGTCCCTCTGGATTTCTGACATTTCTTAAAACCTAATACTTTTGAACATGTGGTTATGTGTCCTAACTATGTGTCATAATGTTCGTGATAAGCATCTTGGCCATTTTGCTATGTAAAACATAGGAGCAGCATGGTGGTTCAATAGTTATTATTGCTGTCTCAGAGCGCCAGGGACCCGGGTGCGATTCCACCCTTGGGTGACTGTCTGTTTTGGAGTTAGCACATTCACCCCGGGTGCTCCAGTTTCCTTTCACAGTCCAAAGATAAGCAGGTTAGGTGGATTAGCTATGCTAAATTGCCCACAGTATCCAGGGATGTGCAGATTAGGTGGATTAGCCATGGGAAATGCAGGGTTACAGGGAAGGGGTAGTTGGGTGGATTTGGGAGGGATGCTCTTCGGACAAGTCCGGTTGACCCGATGGGCTGAATTGTCTACTTCCACACTGTAAGGATTCTATGATTCTAACATACTATATGAGTAGAAATTGTTGTGATTGGTGTTCTTTCTGCACTACAACTCAGCCTACTCCTGAGAAGTTCCAGAACTTTTCACAATAACTAAATAATACACTCATATGAGAACTTAGGAAAAGTGTTTTAATTATCGAATAATTAGATCATATCCTATTATTAATATAATGATGCAAAGGCTTCTTGTAAAAGAAGTTGGGCATTCCACTAGGTTGTACCCAGTTGCTGGTTCCAGAACATAATGGTTCAGGCCCAAGTAGGGTAATCGTGAGAATGTAGTAGTTAAAGGAGTCAAATATGGAATGATCGCTAGCACAGAGATTCAACTTTGTTGGTTAGTAAAGAAGGCTAAAATAAATTAGTGAAGTGTTTGCCGGAAAATTATCGTGTCACCTCCGTGCAAACTGTGAGAACGTTATGTTGTTTGGGGGTGAGGCGCAAGACCTGTAGGAATCGTAGTGAGAGACCTCGAACAGCAGTGGGGGAGAGGATTTGTAAGAAGTGGTGAATCACGGAGTACCTGCAACATTGGGGTTTGGGCAATAGGAGCACCAAGTATTGATTAGAGGGGGTTATGAGGAGAATTCATACAATTAAAAGGTTGGTAACACCTACAATTTTACTCCTGCAGGAGCATGAGTAATTGAGAACATGGAAACAGTTTGAAAAATGCACGGATTTGCACTTTCCTCACGGCTGTTCACTATGTCAGAGCTCCATGGCAGTCATTGCTTCCTCAAAGCTCGCAAACCCAAAATCTTAGCTTACAACCCTATTTGGGTTC
>NW_025968218.1:0-25000 GCF_021869965.1 Rhincodon typus
CATAACATTCAAGGCTATGGGGAACTGCCGATGCTGTAAATCAGAAACAAAAACAGAAATTGCTGGAAAAGCTCACCAGGTCTGGCAGCTTCTGTGGAGAGAAATCAGAGTTAACTTTTCCAGTCTAGTCACCCTTCCTACTTTTGGCTACCATCAGTTCTGAAGAAGGGTCACTGGACCCAAAATGTTAACTCTGATTTCTCTCTACAGATGCTGCCAGGCCTGCTGAGCTTTTCCAGCAATCTTTGTTTTGTTGCTATTGTAGATTGAGTAGTTTTTGCCCATGCAGACTCGATGAGCCAAAGGGCCTTTTCTGTAATGGTATGATGCTATATCCACTCAACCTCCATTGAATACGCGATATCCATATCCACTAGCCTCCAATTAGACTACCCTATATAGTCTTAGAAGTCTATTTATCAACACAATGCACTAGCTTGCATAGTGTGTTCTGGAACTGCAGGACCAGCAGCTGTTGTCATATACCTTCGGCATCTAGCATCTTCATTTTACCACAAACAGTAACAGTTGCCAGTCAGTGGGCTTGAGGCAATGTGCGAGAGTGCTGCTGTCATCTCCTCAGTATCTGACCTCTGCAGTAAACAACTGTTCCATCCCATGATTTGCCTCATTGATTGCTCAGTCTGGACCTTGCAATCAATACTTTTACCACCAGAGGGCAAGGATGGATCCGGGTTGCAACTTCTCAAATGCCCAATCCTTGATCCATGACGAGCCATGTCACCAATTCACTGTGGGAGGCTGAGCTGGGAGAAATGCCATTTTTTCCCCCCCATTGAACTTATGATTGAGATATTCTATACTCTCAAGAGTTAGGTGAATCATAGCAGTGCTATCTGACTGATTAAATCCTCAATTGTGTAGCAACTGACATCGAAACGGAACTCAACTCCTCAATGTAAATGGCTGTCTGATAGGAGGAAGCACTGTACAAGCTAAAGCTGAAGGTTTTCTCCTGTTGACAGCACTGCATTTTGCAAGTTGTAATGAATTCTCCTGTAATGAGTAAAATCTGCCATGTTTACTGAACTGACAAGTTCAATAATCTGTCACTTTCACTTCCCCATTGTTGATTACTGGGAACCAATGATAGTACTGTTTATGTAGGAATCTAATTTAAAATTGAAAGAACTTAAAAAATGTGCAAATCTAAAGGAAAGCTTTACAGTAATATAGCACCTTTCACTACTTCAGGCTGTCCCCAGAGCGCCTTCCAGCCAATTAAACAATTTGAATTACGGTCATGGCCGCAATTTTGGTAACTAACTTGCACAAAAGACCTTGCAAACAACAGTGCGAGAAATAAAAATGTCCCCCTTTTAAGCAATATTCCTCAAGAAATATATCTAATCAAAGACACTGGAGAGGCCTCCCCTGCTCTATGGTCTAGCGGGAGACAAAGGGAGCACAGTGGGCACGATAGTATGTGACTCCATAGATGCAGTTAATGCTGTTAATTTAAAGTCATCACTACTTAGATTTTTTTTTATCAGAGAATAGCTTGAATTAGGCAATGTAAATAAAGATTACATGGAAAGCAATGTCCTAACAGTGGGACTGGAATAGAATAAGGAGAAAACAGGGAGGAGGTCCCTAACTCCCAGAATTTGGTCCAGTTGTACATGGAACTGTGGCCTTAGCACGGTTACAATGTCTGACCCCAAAACCCTGGGCTTAAGGAGATGGGCCACGGACAAGGGGATTCCTTCTGATCACTGAACCATACTGGAAAGCGTGCACATATGGTAGTAGTGGGTCTGTGTGCACCGGTGTCCATCATCACCAAAGTGAGCAATTTCTATGCACACTATGACCTACAATGTTGCATTGGCAGTTTAATTTTACCAAATTATTGAACACATTAACCAATGTACTACAAGGTAACAGAAAATGGAACATGCTGCACTGCCCCCATAACTGAAATTGCCAGCCTATTCTCTCTGCGAATGGGACCAGAAGGCTGTGAAATTGTGCCACTGGATGATCTTCATTCAAACCAGGGGTCAAATAAGAAGATGGGAAAGCTGTAATAAAAATGTCAATGACTTTCGTTCTTAGTAACGGAGGTAAGACTCAGCCCAGGCATGTGTCAGGGCTTAATTCCAACTACTGGGGCAATAGACCGTTAACTGTAATTGAGTGAACTGGCAACTTTGAGGTCCATGTGACAAATTGTTATCTGAATAAAAGTGTGAAGGTGCAAAAGCAAAAATTAATGCTGTACTTTTGAATGATGCTAAGACAGATCTTTAGGGCAGCTAGGGATCAAAGTGGTAGGTGTGCGAGAATGCGTGCGTGTGTTGGGGGGCATCCGATGGGAATTGACCTCTACAACATAATCTTTCTTTGCATAATATTTAATTAAATTTGTATCATCTATTGGTATTTGCCACTATTTACTATGTCTATGAGCGATATCCCTGCTATTGCGTTTACTCCTTGATGTCAGCAACTGCAGCCTTATTTTAAACTTGATGTGTAACCTGATAGTTCACATCAGCATTGAGCTCCCTCAGAAAGAATCCAACACCCCCGTGCTCTTCAACTAAACGTAACCCAAAACCACGTCAACACCTGTTACTGCACCAGTGTATACTCTTCCAAAGTCATTCAGCATCAATCCTTATGTTTGAAATGAGATTTCCAATTTAATGCATTTAATCCAGAATTCAGGTTTGCTCATTTCTGTTGGATACTGCGGACTGGCTTGAGATGGAGCAGATTCATCATGTGGAACATTTATAAGTTGGGAGCAGCAGAGAGTAAAAAAAGGGGAGGTTAGACAGAAGCAGAAAAAGGAGGAGAAGAAATGTGGGGACAAGAAGGATGGGATAAGAGAAAGGAAGCCCCTTCTCGATCAACTTTGGGTAGACACTAACCCAGATCTCAAGTGAAAAGGCGGTGTGCATGGACTGCTTGCCCCAAGACCTCATAGGTCAAAGCCTCCCAACCAGTCACAGCCGAGATCTTGCCCTTGGCACACGCAACATCCTTGGCATAAAGCCGTGCCCCACCTCTTTACAGTACTGACGTCTTTCACATGTTGCACACTACGCCCATTAATGCGGCTGTTTGCTTGAGCAGAGGTTACAATGCACACAAAGCATGTCACAGAATAAAGGAGGAATCTGATGAAAGTGATGACAAAGCCAACACAGGATACAACAGCAGTAAAGACCCAGGCTTGGCTCCACTGATGCTGTGTCAGAGTAGGAAGAAATCAACTTCCTGTGTTTTTCAATCACTTACACAGAGAGGGCAGAGTAGAATGAAAACCACTTCTGTCAACAGACAGTCTGATAACAATTTATATTGATGTAGCAGCTTTAACACCATAACAGAGCACAAGAGTCCTCTCACAGGAGAGGAAGACACCTAGCCACATAAGATAATATTAGGGTAGATGACCAAAAACTTGGTCAAAGAGGTAGGTTTTAAGTTGTCTTAAAGAAAACAAGGTAGGAAACCAGAGATGTGCTGAGTGAACTCCAGAGATTAAGGCCTAGGCAATTGAAAGCATGGCTACCAATGTTGGTGCAATTAAAACTGAGGATGCTCAAGAGGCCAAAATTAGAGAGGAACACAGATATTTCTAAAGTCTGTGTGAGTAGGGAGATTACAGACAGGGGTAAAGCCTTGGAGGAATTTGAAAACAATGAGAATTTTAAAATCAATATATTGATTTTGAAGATTTGCATCATAGGTTTAATTCCTAGACAATTAGAGTTATAGGGCAAGAGAAAACAAGATTTAAAAACATTTAGTTCAGCAACTATTCACATTTGTAGCAAATTTCATACAAGCTTACCACAGCAGCACCTGGCTTTGCTCTTCATTATCCAACTCATGCAATAGTTTCTCTTTCCAAATCACTGCCTCTGTAGTTAGACTATAGCCCCCTCAACAGAAGGAATCATCTTTGCCCTGTTCTTTTCATCTGATCTACATGATGCTCCTCAATATTACCCAAAAACACATCAGTCTCTACACATATGCTGATGGGAGACCCATTCCACCATTCATCTCTGTACCCTTCCACTGTCTTGAAATGTTTAGCAACTATTTATTCAATATTTGATACTGGAAGAGTGGATATTTTCTCCAGTCAAGTACTGGGAGTCCTTCCACGAACTTTAGTCTTCAGCTTTCAACTCCAACCCTTTCCTTGGTCACTATCTGTGGCTGAACCAGACTTCTCAGACTCAGTGTGGAGCTGGAGGAACACAGCAGGCCAGGCAGCATCAGAGGAGCAGGAAAGTTGACATTTCGGGTCGGGACCCTTCTTCAGACATGGGCCGAAACGTCAACTTTCCTGCTCCTCTGACCCTGCCTGGCCTGTGTTCCTCCAGCTCCACACTGTTATCTCTGACTCCAGCATTGGCAGTTCTTACTATCTCTTCGCAGACTTAATGCCTCAACTGACCCTGAACTTAGCTCCAGACCATAAATCCTCAGTCACAAACACCACACTCATCCTTTCCATAATACTTCCCATCTCTGCCTTATTTCAGCTCATCTGCTACCGAAACCCTGATACATGGATTAAGATTAATCAATTCTAATACTTATCTTGTTGGCTTCTCATTTATTATGGAGGAATTTCTGTCCACCCAGAACTGGATATAGGTTGAACAGAAATAAGAGTAGGCGGCCATGCAGCCCATCAAACTTGTTGTGCAAATCCCACAAAATCAGATGATCTGACTATAGGCTCAACTCCAGTTTCTTGCCTGTGCCCGAAACACTTGACTCCCCATTATCAAAAATCTGTAACTCAGTCTTGAATATACACAATGACCCAGACTTGTCTGCTTTCTGGGAAGAGAATTCCAAAGATAAACGAGCCTCTGTGAGAAAAAAATCTTATCTCCAATTCAAATGGGAGATCCCATACTTTTAAATGGTGTTCCCTAATTTTAAATTAGGAGGTAAAACATTCTTTCACCATCTTCCCTGTGAGAATCTCTGAAGCTTCAATACAATCATCTTTCAGTTTCCTAAATTCCAAACAACATAAGTCTAACCTGCTCAATCTTCCTTCATAAAGCTACCCCCTCCACTCCAGGAATCAACTTTGTGAACCTATAAGATCATACAGCTTGATTTCCTATGCCATTTCAAGCATACTATCACCAATAAATACTGAAAAGAAAGCGTGCTCGAGTGATCTGGTGGCATATGAAATACAATCTAATAATTTAGCAACAGTGCTGAGCTGTGCTACTAGTGGAGAGGTAGAGTTGGATCACACTGCTGAAATACATGTACAGCAGCAAGCACCTTGACTCAATCTTTCTCGATCTGCAGTGCCTGACATCTATTTATACAAAAACACAAGCTTTTGGAGCCTCTCACCTGAAGGAGTGAGGCTCCAAAAGTGTGTTTTCAAAGAAATCTGTTGGACTATAACCTGGTGTCGTGTGATTACTGACCTTGTCGACCCCAGTCCAACTCCAGCACCTCCACACCATGACATCTGCTTAGGCAGAGGAAGCTAATACAACCCAGAATGAAACTGTAGTGTCTGATCAGTTTAGGTCAATGCTCAGCTGAGGGAGCATTGAGGAGGGAGCCAAGGCAAATGCCCCATCTCTATAAAACTATGTTTCTCCTCATGTAAACTTGTAATGTTTATTCTTAACCATGAACAAAGTTCAGTAATCTTACACTTACAAAGTCCGATGAGCAAATAATTACTGACTGGTTCCTGTCTGAACATATACCAGTTTACAGCAAGCAGACATAGAAGCATCCAGGAGACCCCACACCAAATGTTACTACTCTTAAAAATAAAACAGATATAGAACTGTAAAGTGACATTAATCTAAGACATTCCATCCCACTTTACGTATTTGAGATACAATTATGGTAAGCAGAAGCCTACAGAATTAAACCACCATTGTTGTCTAAAATCTAGTGTTAAAACAGTTAACTGTAAGTGTATTGACTAAGTGAAAGCATGTTTAAATAATCTCAGTGGTGTATCTTATTGCAATGATCCTTGAAAACTCCAACATAAATTTAACATCACAATTCTGTCAGTTCAATCTTTGATCTTTTTGTAATGCTGTGCAATACTAACAGAGCTATATAAATGCACATAAGAGTGCTTCACAGCAGCACTCAGAGAACCTAGCCTCAAATCACAGAAGTAGACATTAGAACAAGCTGGACAAAGAGACATGTTCACCATAGTCGAGTGGTTTTCAATTGGGGTACCGTGACAAGGCGAAAAGAGTGCCGTAAATTTTTCAGGGAGCAGCATCGCTTTACCCAAGGGTTGAGATTGCACCCGTGCTTCCAATCTCCTCCAAACGTCAATGTCTGAAGGCAGAGTCTGGTGATAGTAGGTGCTCCTTTCGAGTGTACATACAATCCTCCAGAGCTGTGCGCACATAGAATCTGACACTACACATGCAAGCAGATTCATTACTACCGCATTGAACATTCATAGAATCCCTATGT
This sequence comes from Rhincodon typus, assembly GCF_021869965.1. Lineage (NCBI taxonomy): Eukaryota > Metazoa > Chordata > Chondrichthyes > Orectolobiformes > Rhincodontidae > Rhincodon > Rhincodon typus. The sequence goes on from NW_025968218.1 coordinate 6,487, forward strand.
GAAAGTAGGCCATTTGGCCCATCAAATCCACTGGCACTCCAAACAGCATCCCGTACAGACCCACCCCCTTACCATATCCTATCTCTATAACCCTGCATTTCACATGGCTAATCCACCTGGCCTGCTCATCCCTGGACATTATGGGCAATTTAGCGTGGCCAATCCACCTAAACTGCACATCTTTGGACCGTGGGAGGAAACCCATGCAGACATGGGGAGAATGTGCAAACTCCACACAGAAAGTCGCCCAAGGGTAGAATCAAACCTGGGTCTCTGGTGCTGTGAGGTAGCACTGCTAGCTACTGAGCCACCATGCCACCCCATTTATCACCATGAATGCGTAGGAGAAAAGGTGTCTGCTCATGATACAGCCTACTTGTGCACGCGCAGGACCAGACATTCATTCGGTCTGAGCATGCACAATAATCGTGCATCATTTTTCCAGAGAGGAAAGAGGAATGCTACTGAAATAGTTGAACTGGAGTGCTTGCCTGTACATGTTTCCACATTAGCACAGATTTTAAAGTGAATATTTCTGCAATTTTTTGTTTAGTCATGCAAATGATTTAAGTTTTAGATTCTAAAAAGCAGCCTCATATTCAAATATCTCAAAGCACTGCAAGAGAAGTTCAAATTCCACTCCCCCTCAACAAATATGGAAGACTATGACTGTATACATGATCTGTTTAGTTCACTATCTTCATACTCATCACAAAAGCGGATGGTAGAAGAAAAAGAGGAACACACAGCTATAGATGTGTACACAATGTAGAGGAGTTTGGGGAGGTACCTTTGTACATGTTTTGGCTGCTGTTTTGGTACATGATGGCTAGCACGAGGGGACATAGCTTTAAATTGAGGGGTGATAGATATAGGACAGATGTCAGAGGTAGGTTCTTTACTCAGAGAGTAGTAAGGGCGTGGAATGCCCTGCCTGCAAAAATAGTAGACTCGCCCACTTTAAGGGCATTTAAATGGTCATTGGATAAACATATGGATGATAATGGAATAGTTTAGGTTAGATGGGCTTCAGATTGGTTTCACAGGTCGGCGCAACATCGAGGGCCGAAGGGCCTGTACTGCGCTGTAATGTTCTATGTTCTATGACTATCTATTGATCTCTGACCACTATACTTTGCCATTTGCAACAACATACCTCTGCGATCTAGCATTTTAGACCCTGGTGTACACGAGAAGCAACAAGATGTAGTGCTCAACAGTGGAGTAAAATTTGTGAGCAGCCCTCTCAATTTGTTCCCAGCTCAAAAAGCTCTGGTGTACACTGATAGGCCCAGGTTTCCCACTAACCCAGTAAATTGCAATTCATTTTCCATTTTGCTCTGATCCTTTCTTCAAGAATAGTTAAAAATAGTTGAATTGAGCAGATTCTTGAAATGTGCCCCTGTTCATAGTCAAAGATAGTGAATTGTTCTTGGTGGATTTCAAATATTAATGCTTTTGATCCTTTAGTTTATTGTATGCACTATATTGTGATCCACTCTAGTAAGACTGTAAATGTGACACTTAAAACCGATCAATTCAACTGAAAGTCTGTGTGTGCGTGCGTGCCATGAAATTGTTTGTCTCATTGAAATGTGCCTTTTTACTGAAGTTGCGAACCACTGGTCCAGTCTATTTATTGCAATGGTTTTCATTGACTCTTTGGTTTTTGGCTCACTTCAACCCTCTGTAAACTCAGTTCACCTAAGACTCTTGCCTCTATCCTAACTCATACTAGCATCTATTTATCCATAAAAGTCTATGCTCACTAACCTACACTGTCTCTAATTTTTATGCCCTGATGCTAAAACACATGTTCATCCTCTTGTTACAAGAACAAAAATTGCTGGAAGAAATCAGGTCTGGCAGCATCTGTGGACAGAAAACAGAGTTAACATTTCAGATCCAGTCACCCTTCTTCAAAATTAGCTACCGTCAGTTCTGAAGAATCATCACTGGACCTGTGGTATTAACTCGGATTTCTCTCCAAAGATGCTGCCAGACCTGCTGAGTTCTTCCAGCAATTTTTGTTTTTGTTTCTGATTTTCAGCATCCGCAGTTCTTTGGGTTTTTTGTTACACATTCTCCTGTTCTTGGATTCACTGCTGCCTATTTCCAACCTCTTCCAGACATTCAATCATCACGTGTGCACTCATCTAATTGCGGCCTTTTACATGCTCTCCACTTTGATCAACCCACCATTATCGCCTGTCCTCTCAGTCATCTAGGCTCTTGCTCTGGAATTCCATCACTAAATCTTTCTGCCCCTCTACCTGTATTTTTCTCCAAGATGCCCCTTGAAATCTACCTCTGATCAAATTTTTGGTCACTTTGCATGTCACATCCTTTGGCTGGGTGTCAATTTTGATGTAATCCTGGCACATTTTTATGCATTAGCCTAGTTTTTGTTTTATAAAGGCACAAATCCAAAGCTCTTGTTTGCTTTGTTTCCTTCAGAAATAAAGCTATTTGATTGAGAAATGAGAAAACTGGTCTGTCTGTGCCTCATTACGTTGCCAAGTAAAACTATTTTGTAGAGTTATGTTTTCCAGCAGGTATCAGTGGATGGCACCCACCTACCCCATAATGTCACACTCCCATTTTCAGTCCTGATAGAAATTGTCCAACCTAACCAAAGACAGCCCTAAACAAAAAGGGCAAAAATTTAATCTGCTCTGGTCTGTTTTTGAACTTCCTTTATCAAGATACTGACACTTGTATCTCCAAAGAAAATGGCTTTGTGTAAGTGGAAAGTCATCCTGTGACTCAAGATTCTGAAGATTATCACAACATAACCTGATACTGCTCCTTCTTAAACTTAACCCCACTTTCGAGACCTGTTAATGGAAGATATTCTTGTCAGCACAGTTTGGATCACCAGCTAGTGACAGCAAGTGTTATCTTTTTCCTATATATAAAAACAGTGAGTGATCGTATCAGCCAAACATACCGAAAACCACTCATTTTTGTGGCCTAGCAGAATTAACATCAAGTAGATAATTTATAATATTAGCTTCAATACAATTCCTACCTGCACATCATCGGATCCAGAAAATGACATTAACCTCTTGTCTGATATTCAAATGAACTCACTGATCAAAGATATCCAGAAACAAACAAAGAGACAGTTTAAAAACGTCTCAACAGCAAGGCCTGCTTCAAGGTAACAGAATGAAGCAAATGGGAGCACTGATACATCAGCAGTGCCTGTTGGATTGCAGCCCAGTGACTCAAGAGGAGTTTCCTCAGTTGTGTCTTAGAATGGTGGAAGTGATCCAACATCACCTCAACATTAAACATTCATTGCTGTCACAAACAGAGCAGCAGGCAGTAACAGTCTCTATTACAGCATCTGCTACTCTCTTGGAGAAGACTGTGACTCACTTGCTGTTCAAACGTACATCATAATCCCACAATGCTGGAATAAAACAGATTTCACTGCAAACTGACAACTATTCCATCTTCTGGCCTTGTCTCCAAATAAATTTATCGCCTGCTGAGGCTGCACAACACTAGTCAAATGGCAATTGGAATGCTCTGAGCAATTTTGGGCCCTGTATCTAAGAAAGGATGTGCTGTCGTTGGAAGGGGTCCAAAGGAGGTTAACAAGAATGATCTTGTCAAATGAGGAGTGGTTGAGGACTCTAGGTCTGCATTCAATTGAGTTTAGAAGGTCGAGGGAGGATCAGATTGAAACTTACAGGATATTGAGGCCTGGATAGAGTGGTCGCAAAAATGTTTCCACTAGTAGGAGAGACTAGGACCTGACAGCAGAGTTTTAGAGTGAAGGGTAGACCCTTTACAATTGAGATAAGGAGGAATTTCTTCAGCTAGAGGGTGGTGAATCTGCGGAACACATTGACGCAGATGGCTGTGGAAGCCAAATCATTGAGGGTAATTAAGACAGAGACAGATAAGTACTTGATTGGTATGGAGATCAAGGGTTACAGGAGAAGGCTGGAAAATGGTGCTGAGAAACATATCAGCCATGATCAAATGGTGGAGAGGACTCGATGGGCCAAATGGACCAATTCTGCTCCTATGGTCTTATAAGTCCACAGTTATGTGGTTGAAAGGAGAGATCCACTTCTATCCTCTCTTCTCACACTAATTATCATGCTCATGTAAACTAGGCAACAAAATTCAGCAGAAATGAAATAGAATTGAATTCTCCAACTGCCTTTAAGCAACGTATATTGCATTGAGTGAGAAAAAGTATTTAACTGAACCATGCAAATCACTGGTATGAAGGAAGAATTGGTGAAGGCTGTGCAAATAGACTGAAAGGTACGGCAGCAAATAAACGGTGTGCAATGCTGAAAGAAATTATTCAGAAAGATCAACAAAAATAAACTGCATTAAAAAAACTCAGTAAAAGATCTATTTTTAAGCTCACCAGGGAAGTTTGAATAATACTAAATTGAAAGCAGATTATAATGTTACAAAGAACAGTAGAAAGCTGACAATTGGGGTGGTCTAAGTAAGCAAAGAGTCAATGAAAAGTTGACAAAATAGGAAAATGTAGAACGAGAGCAAACAAACCAAGAACATAAAAACTAATTATAAAAATGTTGAAAATTGCAAGATGCAAATTACACACCAGAACAGGGGTAAGCAAGGTTTTACAGTAAATGTAAGACAAAAATTTACACAAACTCAAGGGACTATAGCTGACAAATTCTCAGGATCTAATGGCTTTATATGGATTCTAAAAGACATAGCAGAAATTATGAATGCATGGGTTATAATTTTCCTAAATTCCTCATACTGAAACTGACCAGAAATTGAACTGGACTAGCTATATAGTGGCTAAAAGATCAGGTCAGGGGCTCAGAAACCTCCAATGAGTAAACTATCTCCTAACTCCCCAAAGCCTATCAATCATCTACAAAACAACTCAGGAGTGTGATGGAAAACTCGTCACTTTCCTGGACGAACATGTGTCCATCGACACTCAAGCAGCTCACATCATCCAGCAACCTACTTAATTGGCACATCCACCTGCTCTGCTCAGCAGCGGAGCGTGCACCATCTACAACAAAAACAGAGCAAGGTTGATTAGACAGGCCCTTCCTGAACCCACGACCACTGACATCTACAGGGACAAGGACAGCAGACACATTGAAACACTACCACCATCTTCAAGCTTCCAGTCACTTATTATCCTGAACCGGAAATGTATTTTTGTTCCTTCAGTGTCACTAGGTCAAAATCCTGGAACTCCCTCCCAAATGGCATTGTGGGTTTGTCTAAGCCAAGTGGCTCAAGAAGGTAGTTCATGACCACTTTCTCAAAGACAACACTGGATGGGCAACAAATGCTGGTTCAGCCAGTGATGTCCATATCCAATAAGTGCATCAATGAATAAGTTCAAAGGGATCTTGGAGTGTTTCTTCATAGATTCCAGAAGGCAGGAGGACAGGTTAACAGGTTAGTTTAGAAGGCATGTGGGACACTTGTGTTTATCAGTTGTGACATAGATTATAAGAGGATGGGAGAGGTTATGTTGGAACTGTACAGGACTTTGGTTAGGATGCAACTGGAGTACTGTGGACAGTTCTGGCCTTTGCACCACAGGAAGGATGATTGCACTAGATGGTTGCAGAGATTCACCAGGATGTTGCATTTCAGCAAAGACAGGCTGGATAAGCTTGGGTTGTTTTCTTTGGAACAAAGGAGATAGCTGTGGAGGACAGTTGAGGGGGGTAACATCACAACCTTTAAAAAATACTTTGATGTGTACTTGAAGTGTCATAATAGTCAAGGCTGTAGGCCTAGTGCTGGAAAGTGGGACGAATGCAGGTAGCAGCATATTTTTGTCAGTACATACCGAATGGGCCAAGGGGCCTCTTCTGTCCCGTATGATTCTGTGAGCATACTCTAAAGGATCTTATCTGGTCCTAGTGACTTCTCAACTTTAAGTACTGATAGTCTATCCAATACCACAAAAATTTTAAACTTTTCTAGTGACTGAGTTTTCTCCTGTCACCATAATCTGGGCTTCATCTTCTTCCGTAATAAAGACAGATGAAAATGATTAATTCAGCCATGTAAATTTACCTTTTGGTTTCTATTCCTTTTTGCACCCCTTTGATGTTTATGTACCTATAGAAAACTTGGATCTGCCTTTATGTTAGGTGCTAGAATATTTTCGTAAACCCTCTTTGCTACTCTAAACTGCACTTTCTGCCCGACACCTGTAATAAGCAACTTTTTTCTTCACTTTAATCACCATTTCCTTTACATCCAGGAAGCTCTGGATTTGTTGACCCTACTTTTCCCTTCTGAGGGAATATACATTGACTGAGACTGAGTCATCTCTTCTTTGGTGGTAGCCTATTGTTCAGTTACTGCTCTTCTCACCAGTCTTTGGCTCCAGTTTATCTGATTGGACTCTACTTTTGACCCATTAGTGTCAGCTCTGCCATGGCTGACTGTTATTATTGGGAATTGTCCATTCATGCTTGCCACTGTCAGCCTAAACCTTATGGTGTGGGGTGATTGAGGAGGAGTAAATGATAGAGAGAAACAGCAGTTGAACAGTCAAAGGAAAGGATAATGGATAATGGTGAGCTGCGGAGAGAGAAAAAAAGCTGCTAATAATGGGGACCTGTGGGTGAAAACGGATTGGCTGTGTTGAAAGCAGGCCATGTGATGACAAAGCCTGATGTGCGAGGGTGGTTGAAGGACATGGAAGGAAGTGCTCAGGCCCTAAGATTATTGAACTCAATAGACTCCTGAAGACTGAGTTCACCAAGCGAAAATGAGATACTGTTCTTCCAACTTGCACTGAACTTCACTGCAGTAGACGCGAGACCTAGATGTCAGCCAGGAAATAGAGTGGTATGTTGAAGTGGTAAGCAACCAGAAGCTCGGGGTGATTTTTGCAGACAGAATGTAGGTATTGTGTAAAGCGGTCATCCAGTCTATGTTTCATCTTCCCATTGTAGAGGAAACCACATTGTCAGCAGTGAACACAATAGACTAAGATTGAGTGAAGTGCAGGTAAATCACTGCTTCACCTGGAAGGTATGTTTGCAGCCTTGGATAGTGAGGGGGGTGGAGGTAAATGGGCAGGCATTTTCCCTTCTGCATTGCATGGGAAGGTGTTGTGGGGATGTGGAGAGGTGTAGGCAGTTGAAGAGCAGTGAACTAGGTTGTCCCAGAGGGAATTCTCCCAGCTAAAGGCTGACAAGAGAGGGGAACATATGTCTGATGGTGGCAGAAATTGATTTTGGATATCGATGCTGAGGGGGTGGAATGTGAGAACCAGGTGGAATTCAGCAGTGTTGTGAAGCAAGAGAAAGGGTGAGGGCAAAAGCGCAGGAGATGGTTCAGATATGCCGGAGGAAAGACATGGACATTTCTGAGGTCCCCCTGTGGAAAGTGGCATCAGAATAGATATGATGGATTCAGAGAAACTGGAAGAATGGGATAGAGTCTTGACCAGAAACAGGACGTTAGGATATGTAGTCCAGGTAACAATGGGTGCTGTTAGGTCTGTAATAGTTACTAGAGGCCAGCCTAATTCCAGAAATGGAAACAGATATATAGGAAGGGAAGGGAGGAGTGGCAATGTTATCAATGTACCGGAGAAAGAGTTACGGGGAGGGAACGGAGTAGGACTGTAACAAGGAATATTCCACGAGCTCCACAAAGTGGCAGGCATAACTAGCGCCCAGGCAGGTACCCATGGCTATAACGGTGATCCGGACAGGGTGACCTTCGTTTGTATCATAGACTATTTAGAAAATGTAGAAACGTTTAATTATCTTAAGAGAAGGAATGTGTTGGTAGGGAGCAAGCAGGGGAAGGGAATTATGTGAATCACACCTTAGGACAGCCAACACAGACAGTGGGCCAAATGGATGCCTTCTGTGCCATAACTATTCTATGAGATTGGTTATTATTACACAGTTGTTTGACAGAGCGTCAAAAAGGAGGTAGGTAAATTAACAACTGCTTTCTTACATGAAAAGTGCCCACAATTCAGAAGAACTTAATTGGCTGTAGAGTGCTTTAAGGTGTCCTGTAGCAAGATATTAAACAAATGTAACTCTTTTTGCAGACACTTAGTGGCCTCTTCACAAATTACTTTCCCATCTTCGTATAGTCAATAAACCTGAACATACAACAGATCACCTCATCCAAGTCAATGGTACCAACTGTAACAGCCAAGACTCAAGAGCTGATCCTCGTGGCACCCCCACTAGGTAAGGCTTACCAACCTGAAAAGGCCCATCCATTCTTATTCTGTTTTCTGACTGCTAACCATTTCTTAAGCTATACTAATAAATCATCCCTGATGCCATGATCTTAATTTCCTGCGACAACCTCTTGCGTGGGACCTTAGCAAATGCATTTTGAGAAGCTAAAAACGCTGTAATACAAATAACAAGACTGCCTGCGTGTTTCTATAAACTCAGAATGCAAGTAGCCATGGGAAGTAATCATGGCTGAAGAGGAACCCAAATTAGTGCAGCCCTGAAGGAAGGGCAAGGGTGGCCAACAGCTTTGATCACAACACAGTGGCAACTCTAAAACGAAGCACCATAAACACCAACAGCAGCGGGTGCAGAAACAACCAAATAAAGAAACACTGCTGAAAGCTTGCCCTCCACTGACTGACCCCCCAAAAAACAGATCCATAGGGATTTTATGGAAATTTCCCTGATTGAAACACTAGCAACATTTGGGGACATTTCCAGGATAGGTGAAGGAAACTGCAGCATGAAGCACAACAGCAGATTTAAAGGACCAAGCAGCTTTAAAAACATAGAACAGATTAACTAGAACAAACTTTGAGCACTTTTTAACCAAACACACCCAAAATTTACGTCAAATTAAGATTACACCTGACAGCTTGAAGAAAACTTGTGTCAGCATGCGCAAGTTTCTTATTGACAAATCCAATCGAGTTAAAACATCTCATTTTTCATTCCCTTTTTATTCTCATTTGTTTCAACTTGTGAATTTCTTGCTGGGGAGACATTTAATGGATCTTCTCTTCACCACACCTGGCAGCTCACCTGGCACCTCTCAACTCTTCTTCCACACCCAACTTGGTTGAAAGAAAGAGTTCCTTTGATAACATCAAAATAACCCAACATCCTCCTCAGCCATTTTTTAAACAAGTATTTCATGGGGTTTGAGCCATGCCGGCTAGGCAGGATTTATTGTCTGTTCCTAACTGTCCTGTAGAAAGTGGTGGTGAGTTGTCTTCTTGAATTACGACACAATGGTGTTTGGGAGGGAATTCCAGCATTTTGACCCAGCAAGAGTGAAGGAATGATGATACAGTTTCAAGTCAGGGGAAAACAAAATGCCAGCTGGTGTATAATGCAGGAAAATACAAACTTGTCCACTTTGGCAAAAAGAATAAATTAACAGACTATTGAAATGAAAGGAGATTCCAGATCTTAGTAATATAGAGGGATCTGGGTGCCCTGGCATGTGATTCACAAAATGGTAGTATGCAGATGCAACAAGTGATTAGGAACACAAATGAAATGCTGGTGACTCTAGTAAGGGGAATGGAATATAAATGTAGGAAGTGCTGGGTCTTGGTGTGACCATATCTGCAGTACTGTGCACAGAGTTTTACTCTCCGTACTTAAAAGATGTTATGTTATTACATCTGAAGCAGCTAATTCTTGGGATCAAAGATATGACTTATGATCTAGGAGACAGTTTAAAAAATAGGAATCTCCCCTTTAAAACTGAGATGAGGAGAGTTTCAATTTATTTAAAGAAGCTGGACAGTGAAGACATGAGGAAGAAGGGAATGGCGGGATCTGATGAAAGATTTAAGATGGAAGGAGGCTCAAGTGGAGCATAAACACTGCACCAACTATTTGGGCCAAATGGCCTGTTTCTATACTATCTATTCAATACATGTAACACCTCTGAATTTCCAAGGAATATGCTATTTGAGTGCATTACCTTCAGTCTGGAACTGTGCCTTCAAGACTGTGGCATTAGCCAACTGGAGAAGGTACAAGGAAGTCATGAGTTTAAAAACAGAAAACTGCTTTACCAAATCAAAGAAAATCCAAGAGCAGGCAGAGAGAGAGCTTTGCACAAGTTAGTAGCTTATTCAGGAATGTCTATAGCAAAAGTAGTATATCTTGCATCATACAACCTCCAGAAAACAAATTATATCAAAACTGATCTGGAAACTGAGTTTTGATTCCTTACAACTAAGGCTGGTTTGGAGCAATACCCTGTAAAATTTTGGGCTTGGGCGACCAACATCAGGAGCAAAAAAAAAGTGACATTATTCAGTGCATCAAAAAGAAGTTTTTATCTTAACTCTCCTGTTACAGCTCATTACAAGTAACCAAAGTTTCAAATTAAAGCCCATTGCTAATAAACAAACACTTATAACTCACTGCTAGCAACCAGACTTTCTTAAACCTTGCTCTTTGTAATTTCTATTAAAGTCCATTGTCAGTAACCCAAATCTTCCATTAAAGCCTGTTGCTAGTAACCTGACTTTCTTGTTAAAACTCATTATTAGTCAACCAACTTTCCCGTTCAAGCCCATTATTAACAAGCTAACGTTCTTGTTAAAGCTCATTGCTAGTAACGCAATGCTACAGTTATAGCTTGCTGCAAGTAACCCAACTCTTCAATCAGAGTCCGCTGTGAATAATTTGACTTTCTCGTTAAAGCTAACTACTGATAGCTGGACTTTGTTGTTAAGGCCCACTGCTTGTAACCTGAATATCCATTAATGGTTTTCATTTTTACAGTCTCTTTAGCACAGTAGAATGTTCCAAGGCTCCATGGATCTGCTAGCTGACAAGGATGACCAAAATCTTAGTCAAGGAGGCAAGTTTTAATGAGTGTCTTAAAGGAGAAGAAATGTAGAAATACAGAGCTAAATGTGTTTAGGAAGAAGATTCCAGAACTTGTGGCTTAAGCTGTTTGGAGACATGGTGACCAAAAGAAGATTGGTAATATACAAGTGTGGTCAGAATCAGTGCAGCATAATAATTCAAAGATTTTATGTGAGAGAAGTGGCCACAAGTTAAAAAGGAACTAAGCCACAGAGTCATGAATATGAATATGAACATGAACTTTTTAAAAATTGCATTGTCAGACTGGACTAATACAGATCAGCGAGCACAAGGGATTGGTCAGGAGGAATTGGCACAAGATAGGATCTGGGAGCACAGTTTTGCATGAGTTTATTTTATCTTATAATCACAGAACATAGAACCGCCACAGCATGGAAGTAGACTATTCAGCCCATCAAGTCCACAAAGAACCTCCGAAGAGTACCCCACGCAGATCCTCCCCTTACCCTATACTTGTAACCCTGCATTTCCTATGGTTAACCCACCTAGCCCACACATCCCTGGACAGAATGGGCAAGTTAGCATGGCCAATCCACCTAACCAGCACATCTTTGGACTGTGGGAGGAAACCAGCGCAGACACAGGGAGAATGTGCAAACTCTACACTGACTGTCACCTGAGGCTGGAATCAAACCCGGGTCTGTGGTGCTGTGAGGCAGCAATGCTAACTACTGAGCCACCATGCTGCCCGTGTAATGTGTGCAAGCAATGTAGTAGACTGATCAACAGAATATTGGAATTGTCCAATCTAGAGTCAAAAGATTAAGGCTTCAGGACAAATTGTTGTAATTTGTTGCTTCGTAGTACAAAACATGAGCATTGCTGAAAAACTTACTGATAAATGAATGGGAGGGAGGGAAGATCTTTGGGATATGGAACAGTGTAGAGTTAAAGCTTTTCAACTTGCACTCATTCGGAGAGGACATAAAAATGCCAAATTTCAAAAGGAGAAACAGTGCTGACTGATTGGTCTAGGCATTACAATGGAGAATGCACCATGCTAATACTTTTGATAATTCAAAAACGTTTCATACCTAGACTTGTTCCTTTTTCTTGCAAACGGCAGACCAAGAGTATAAATACATCTAACTTGCAGTGAGTCACAATGTGAACCGAACTGATAATCACACATTGGCCGTTAGTGTAATTCTTAACACAGTCAGGATTGCTCAGCAAGCACTGATCAATCATGGATTATATTTAACTTTAGAAATTATGCCCCAAATTTTGCAAACATGAACTTGTTGAGGACAGAGGAAACGTGCTGTTTAGTATGACTACCCTTAGGCTGTTCATAATAGAAGACTGGACTAAGATACAGTCGAGTGAATGTGGCTCTATCTTTAAATTACACAGTTGGGGGTTCAATAAGCCAACAATGAACTTAATGGGGGAGAAACTCAAAAAATGCAACCAGTAGCCAAGAAATAATCACTTATGGTATTTGGTGACTTTCTAAACATTAAGGGATTCTTAAAAAGAATCAGCCATAGAAACTTGAACTAGTTAACTCTCACTCAAAATGGTTATTTCAGCTTGTTTCCATTTTACTGGTTACTCAGCAAACCAATTTTTCTCTAATCACTGGGGCTGGATGTTTGGGACACTAGGAATCTCTCAAGTTAACAAACCTGTAGTTTTGAATAACAGACTGCTTATACCCTTATGGATGAAGAATTCCACCCCTTATTCAGTGACCGTTAAAGATCAAGATTGCCCTTAAGGCCAAGTTCACTAGTAGTGGAAGAGGATTTATAATGATGGAAAGATTATCTTGGTTTGCTCCTAGTTGCTTGAGCAAACCTTACTAGAAACATGCATGCACAGGTGTTAGGCAAGGACACAAAACCAATCCGTGGCGATGACTATCAATGCTACAGGATGATACACTTAGGTCACTCCACTCTGAAGCAATATTGCAGCAAACTCACTCCTGTGGAATGGGGGTTTATTGGAAAAGGAAATAAATTCTTGCATGAAACAATGTGAACTACTACCTTGAAATCTGGATAGACTAGCCAGAAAAACTAGAAATCAACTAATTCTGTCTAAACGTTAGGATGAATACTAAATTGGGGTCACTGAGTAATTTTAATATACCTTATGTGTTTTTAATCTGCATTCACCAGAGAACTGCTCAGCCTCAACGTGCACTCACTCACTGCCCAATCAAATTTTTTTTCCCGGACAGGGACTTTGCAAGACTTTTTATTTCCACCATGTAAACTGTAATGCTGTATTGCATCAATCTGAGAGACAACATTCATCACTTCTGCCATCAATATACAAGATAATGGGTATGGTAGAGAAAATAGTTATGTTACTGGACTAGTAACGGCAGTGCTGGTTTAATAATCCGAAGAACTTGAGTTTAAGTCCCACCATGGCACATTGAGAATTTGAGGAGATGCAAACTATTTAAATTCCATGAGTTGCCAACCAGAGAATTATTACCTGCTGCATTGACCAGGGCCCACTGGATTTAAACTTTTCCTGAAAAATTAGGACTGTGAAGCCAATTTGTCACATGGCACCACAATTGTATACACTATACATACAGTATCTTGATATGAAACAGAATTTCAGCTGAAAGGAGGTTAACAAGACAAGTGGAGGACATTAGGAAGCTCAGAGGAACAGTGCTTGCCCACAGATCCTGGAAGGTGGCAGGGCAGGTTAAAAAGATAGTAAGGAGCCATAGAGGACACTTGCCTTTATCAATGGAGGCACAGATTATAACAGCAGGGAGGTTATGTTGGAGCTGTAAAAGGACTGAGGTACTGTGTGCAGTTCTGATCACTGCAAAATTGGAAAAACAAGAGCGCACTGAAGTGGGTGCAGAGGAGATTCATCAAGATGTTGCTTGGGATAGAACATTTAACTTCGAAGAGAGTCTGGATAAGCTTAGGTTATTTCCTTTGGTGGTGGTGGTGGTGCGAGGAGCACTTGACCGGAGTGTATATGCTTATGAGGGGCATGCACAAGGTGGATAAAAAGCAGCTGTTCCCCTTAACTGAAGGGTCAATAACAAAGAAGCATCATTTTAAGGTGAAATGTGGAAGGTTTAGAGGGGACTAGAGGAATGATGTTTTTCATCCAGAGGGTGGTAGTGGTCTGGAATGCACTACTTGGGAGGCTACTATCTGCACAGTAGGCAGTAGTGCATTTTTGGCAGTACATACTCAATCAGCCAAAGGACTTCTTCTGTACTGTATGATTCTACGATCTGATGAATGATGCTCCTTTCCAGTGAAGGTCTTACGGGGTAATCTTCCCCGAGTATAGCACTTCACAGCAGACACAGTGGGCTGCAAGCCTAGGATTTCCATTGACTCTAATCAAGGTCTTAATGGAGACTATCTTGATGAAGTCTACCCTAGCCCATTGCCTTCCAATCAGTGCATGACATCAGCTACACTACGCACTGTGTTACTGTCCTTGATAGATGGTACGGTTATCTTATATTCATATATACATATAGGAAAGATAATGTAATATAATTCTGAAGGTCTGTTTATCTTAATTGATGATAGGGCTTCACTGACCTGTTCAACTGATTGCAACTGAAATATTGTGAAAGTAACAGCTGCAGATTTTCTACAGATGTTAAACTGTGTGTATGCAAGACACAAAGAAAACCTTGAACCTTTTTCTGAAAACGTGAAATACAATATAGCACCACAATAAGTACCATGTGGCCGAGCACATGGTGCAACAGGGTTCTTATAAACACAACAACAGGATTACACCAAACTCACTGGGAAAACATTAATGCACAAAGAGCAAACACGCCTTCCCTGTGCAAACATCAATGCACACAGCACAACACTATCCTGTGTAGATATTGCTACATTTTACACTGAATAAACTCTGTGCTCTGCTCTCTCCAGGGTATGTGAGTCATCTAACGCCAATCTCCATGGGAAATAGTAAGTTAAGACCATAGCAGCTCTCAATCAAGCTTGATACTGTCCAATTTAGGTTTGAAAAGATCCTATTAATATGATCCTAACATTTTACTTGCTCAAATGATCAGAGGCACAGTGAATTTCAATGCATGAATGAATGAGTTACAATGGAGCTTTGTGATCTGACTGGCCTGCTGCTATGGAACTGCAACCATATTTATTGAATACTGAACAGATGCAGATGATCAAGACATGAAAGATCATGTCTTGAAAGAGCTCCAGGCTTCCATTTCCCCACTGAGCAACCTAAGCCAGACCTTCCTCAATATGGAAGCTGTAGACAGTCGTACTGACAACTCTGTGAGCAAGTGATTCCCAGAATTAGAATGGCCCCAACTTCGGACTGATGGACTAGTGCAAGCAAAGAGGTCAGTGTAGGTGCCTGGAGGAGGAAATTAAAATATCCAGTTCAGTAAGGGGCAGAATTACAATCTTGTAGTTGGGTTGAAACATTGTTGTGGTAATTTAGAAAAGTCTACTCCAGATGAGGAATGTGTCTAGTGGTGTGTATTCCATTTCATTACATTCACAGGCACAAATAAAAACTAAAAGAATTAGGAATCTGGACATTTGGCATGACAGATTGAAGTTTCAGTGCCTGAAGATATGTGCTGTTTGCCTGCTGCTAAAGATCTGGATTTGGAATTATGGAAGGATATACTGAACCTTGTAGAAGGGCAGTGGACTGTAAAGAGGAAGAAACAATCATGTAAAACATATATACTTTAGACAGATTGGTAAAACAATACAAATGGAGTTTGTTATAACACCACATGGGCTACACACAGAATCCAATAAGTCTTGCGCACAGTAGGTCACTCAGGCTCTCATGCCTGCACCAGCTCTTCAAATTAGCATTACCTAGTGCCAACCTCCTGCATTCACAAAATCCCTATAATGTGCCCCCACAACTATACATAGTACTCCAGCTGAAGTCCAGATTTCTGAAGAAGGGTCCAGACCCGAAACGTCAGCTTTCCTGCTCCTCTGATGCTGCTTGGTCTGCTGTGTTCATCCAACTCTACACCTTGTTATCTCAGATTCTCCAGCATCGGCAGTTCCTACTATCTGTGTATTTATTGAACTATCTACAATTCCATTACCAGTGGAGTAAACAAGTCTCAACAATCACAGACACGTTGCTTTCTTTCCTACCATTTTACCAAACACAAAAAGATTAAAGTCACGCACATACACCATGCAAAAAAAGTGTGAGGAGTCCAATTATCCGTTGATTTATTAATCAAATATATTTGGACACAGCACTACTTGGCTAATAGAGAGACTGGAGGCGGGGGCGGGGGCAGGGAAGGAGAGAGTGGTGTGGGAGCAGCATCTCAGAATTAGAACTATGCCAGGTTAAAAGCAAATCCAGGAGAATAATATCCTTGCCAAGGTTTGTCTCTCTAAAACACAGAGCTACAGATGAACTATCAATTGAGCTGCTGAAATGGGAGATTAATGCTCACTTGGGAAGCAAGGGTTCTCTGTGATATGGAGAATAGATAAGGAATTAACATCACAAATGAATCACTATGGTAACTTAATGGAGCATGCTTACTGAGCCAAATGGCAACTCCTCTTGTTCCCATCAGAGAAAACAGATTTGTGCCAACTTCCCCCACAGGGTCTGTTTCTGATCTCAGCTGGCATTACTCTCATCAAGTCCATGCTCATCACTGGCTGCTTCCAGTGGGAGTGGGTTCAGTAACTAGATGGCATAGATTTAAAGTGGTTTGTTAAAGAACCAGAGGTCACGCAAGGAAATCCTCTTTTGCAGGGATGTATTAGAATGTAGACTGTGCTGCCAAATGCTAGCCAATGGGATTAGATTAATTCAGATATCTGGTCAGCATGGATGTTGTGGACCAAAGGGTCTGTTTCCATATTGCACAGCTCTATGACTCTGAGCTAATAAAACTTGTCCCAAAGACAGGATTTTTTGAAGGGGGGGCGATGGAGGAATTGGAGGAGAGGGAGGAGGAAGAGCATAGGGGAGGCAGAAATACAGGCTAAAAATCACTGGATTGTTAATTCAGAGCTCCAGGCTAATACTCTGGGGATAGGAAGAATCCGGAGGAATGACAGATGAAGAAATTACAATTCAAGGACATCTGGAATTAAAAGATAGCAAATAATTTAAAGACAATTAAAAGATAGTCTGATAGCAGTCATCTAACTATTGTCAACTGTTATAAGGACATCTTGTTTACTAACATCCTTTAGGGAAGGGAATCGGTCATCTTTACTAGGTATAATCTGCAAGTCACAACCAGAAATGAGCAGGTTACTCAATTGCACAATTGCCGTTCTAAGTACTTCCCCAGCACCACTACTGAAATATAGAAAGAACATTTAAGAAAACAGCTTGGAACTTTGCCCCACAGAAATTAAGTAAAGCCATCCCCAATCTGGAACAGTGTCTGGTAGACACTTTACAAAATTCATGCTGTGCCAACGAATGCCATCCCAAGATCACAAAAACCCAATGCTACCCATGCTGTTAGTGTTGGGGAAGCCTGGGGAAACAATTTCACTTACGGGTGTGGTTTCATTTCGATATAGTTCTTGGGGATGAAGCCATCTTTTCCATTCAGCTCAGCCTTGTACCAGTTCTGGTCACACTCCTCATTTAAAACCTACAGAGATAACACAGACAAGTTACAATGGCAACGAGCAGATAAACTATAGCATGCAAAACTTGCTTCATTTTATTTGAAATAAGGTTTCAGTAAAAGGTGAAAATGAAAGGATCAAAACAGGCAGTCAAGGAAGTCTTGGATAAGCTTTTGATGAGGCCTTGTTTGAAGGCAAAATTCAGCTGAGACATGGAAGTTTTTTCTTAACTGATTCCAAATTAATAAAAGCTTTCGTACTGTCCTGCATCCCCAGTTATTTCTAGCATATCTTTTTTAGATAAGGAAACCATAACCATTCACAGCATTCCAGCTGTGTTCTACCTTAGTACCTTACATGGTTTCAGCATTTTTATACCCTATTCCCCTTCAAATTAGGGCCAACATTCCATTTACCTTGCCTATTATCCACTGAATTCGGAACATATGCTTTGAGATTCATGCACTAGGTCCCTGAAACCCTGGGTACTGCAGCTGCCTATTGCTTTTCCCCATTTAAATAATATTGAGCTCTTCTATTTCTCCAGCCAAAGTGCAAAACCTCACTTTTCCCACACTGTATTCCGTATGTCAATTTTTTGACCAAACACATCATCAACCTTAACAGTGCACAATGAACCTTCAACTCCATATAGGCTGTAGGATCTTAGCCTATTGATATCAAGGTTGGCATCCAGTTGTGGCTTTAATAAGAGACTAACAGATGCTTGCACCCATGTTTCTGCTTCATCAGTGGCTGCAAAATGATCTTCGCTATTCTTACAACATGTAGCCTATTTTGACTGAGGTCAGCAAGAATCATCTCCCACACACAAGCCAGTTTGAAAATTAACTTCTCGAATTCTTGAATAAATCAGCAAGTCTGACTCCTCTTTCACTGCCACCCTCATTTCCAAGGTGAACATATATTGATATATCGGACTGACTATTTTGATAAAGGTTTTATATAAAACAGGTCAATTTATCTGCTGTGGTGCTAACCATCCTGCAATGTTTTACAAGTACTCGGAAGAGATCAGTGGCCTGAAATGTTACCTGCTCTCTCTTC
>NW_025968219.1:0-12235 GCF_021869965.1 Rhincodon typus
GATTTCCTAAAGCAGGTCCATGGGTTCCTGTTGTGAACAGGGAAAACTATGGGCCTTTTATCAATTCTACCGAATTTAGTGATAGCTTTGTTTATGGCCTTGAATTGGATTTTGTAGTGAGGTATCGCGGCACACACATTATATTTTCAAACCCCTTTCTCCAAAGACAAAAAGGCCACAGGAAAATGGAGCAGATCATATCAGTCAAAGTCAGGGCTACTCACCTAAGTACTGCAAGGCATGGAGAACAAAAGGAGGTTTATGCTGGGTTACAATCTAGCAGGCCATAAGGTAAGGATTATATTTGCTTTATCCCAAAATTACTTGGTATAAGTTGGCAACCTGATAGTCTTGAAGCTATATTCCAAGAAGTGCCACTACTCTAAGTTGATCATCGGTGTCTGAGAGCAATCTTGTGCCACGAACGTTATACTGATCCCCTTAAAGTGTAACCTGTCCATTATTTACACACATTATGTTTTACACAATATTATTTATTGAAGGGTGTCAAGTTTTCTGTATTGGAGCAGCAGGATGCAACAAACCAAAAGCCCGAAACGTCAGGCTTCCTGCTCCTCTGATGCTGCTTGGCCTGCTGTGTTCATCCAGCTCTACACCTTGTTATCTTATATGAGATCCTTAGTCCTTAGCTTCAGCTGTGAGCTACACTTGGGAAAACTGGAGGGTGAGGGGATGTTGGGGTGAGAATCTCGTATTCGGGTCCCTTGGGCTGCTTTAGACCACCCTCAATGTCATCAGCTTTTTAAACTCTCACCTACTCATTTCACTTAGACTCATAACTTACATGGGGTCTTTTGCATGGTGGTCCTGTCCGTAATTCCATTAGTGGCCACAGCTCCTGGCCAATGCTACTGGGACAACAGAGTTGCCAACCAATCCAGACACCTCACCTTGCAGTAATTAATGCTAGTCTCAGCATTAAATTGTAGTGGGGCAATTATTAGGACCATGTGTGGGCTTCTCCATGACTTTTTAAATTGATCATGTCTCCCTGTAAGATCCAGCTTTGTGTTTCTAATGCCTCAACTGATGCGACAGCATGATGATAGAATGTTCTAATTTGTGGGAAACCATTTGGCTGATTGATCCTGCGTTAGATCTCCGCAAGCGCAGTTGAGTCTCAATCTTTTGCTCTTTTCCCGTAGCCCTGCAATTTTCTTTCCCCTTCAACGGTTTATCCAATTCTCTTTGAAAGGCATGATTGAATCTGCACCCAACATCCTTTCGAGCAGTGTGTTCCAGGTCCTAACCACTTATTGGAAAACAGAATTTTGAAATGTTGATATTGGCAGTGCTGGTTAGGTACGGTTCATTTCTTAAGCTTACTGTACTGCATGATTGTTCTGAATATTGTCTGAAAACTGTTCCTTATAAGTTTCCTTCCTGAAACCATTGTGACTTGGCAAGCTGCTGTCTCACATTCAAATTGTAACCATCAATTATTATGCACAGTCTGTAAATCATAGGTTCACACAGACAATAGTCCTAACATTGGAGGTCT
Source organism: Rhincodon typus (assembly GCF_021869965.1). Classification (NCBI taxonomy): domain Eukaryota; kingdom Metazoa; phylum Chordata; class Chondrichthyes; order Orectolobiformes; family Rhincodontidae; genus Rhincodon; species Rhincodon typus. Next base: position 1,523 of record NW_025968219.1, read on the forward strand.
TATATTTTGCACATAATATACAACATAACCCAGGGAATGAGCTCTGAAATTGCCTCCCTAAATGTGCTCCAATAAGGTGCCTCCTCAAAACTATCTCTCTGGCCAAGCTTTTGGTCACCTGCCTAAATAGTTTCTTCAGTGTTTGGTGTTGAATGTTAACACAGAACACAGAACAGTACAGCACAGTACAGGCCCTTCGGCCCACGATGTTGTGCCAAACTATTATCCTACTCTAAGATCAAACTACCCTGCATACCCTACAATTTACTGTCATCCATGTGCCTATCCAAGAGTCGCTTAAATGTCTCTAATGTATCTGGCTCCACTACCACCGCTGGCAGTGCATTCCACACACCCGCCACACTCTGTGTAAAGAACCTATCTCTGACATCTCCCCTATACCTTCCTCCAATCACCTTAAAATTATGGTCCCTCGTAACAGTCATTTCTGCCCTGAGAAAAGGTCTCTGGCTATCCACTCTATCTATGCCTCTCATCATTGTTATTATGAATGTTGTTAGAAAATTCCTTATGGAGCACCTTGAGACATTTGACAACATTAAAGGAAAGTGACCAGAATTCTACCAGCTTGTTGGTATTGATCTTGGAAGCAGGAATGCTGGCTAAATGACACACAAATGTTTTTGGCAGGAAGGGGAGGGGTGGATAAAGTGGTTAAGAAGGCATACGGAATGCTAGCCTTTATTAGCTGAGGCATAGTCTTTAAGAATAGGGAGGTTTTGCTGGACCTGTATAAAATGTTGTTTAGGCCACAGCCAGAGTATTGTGTGTGGTTCTGCAATCCACATTATAGGAAGGATGTGATTGCACTGGAGAGGGTGCCCTAGGGGATTTACCAGGATGTTGCCTTGGACGGAGTGTTTGGATAGACTGGGATGGTTTTTCTTGGAGCAGAGGATACAGAGAAGGGACATGATTGAGATATACAAAATTATGACGGGCATAGATAATGTAGGCAGGAAGAAACTCTTCCTCTTGGTAAAGGGATCAATGAACAGGGGCAAATATTTAAAGTTAAGGAGCAGGAGGTTTAGAGGGAATGTGAGGTAAACGTTTTCACCCAGAGGGTGATGGGAATATGGAATTCACTGCCTGTTGTGGTGTTTGAGGCAGAAATGCTCATAACATTTAAGAAGCATTTAGATGTCACTTGTGATGCCAAGGCATACAACTATATGCATGGCTTAAGGTTTTGTACACGGAGCATTCAAAATGAAGTGGATGAATGAATCACGCAAATAGATGTAAATGGGTGTATATGTAAATGTAAATAGTTGGGACTACGGAGACATGACTGCAGGGTGAAAGGGAGGGAACTGAACATCTAAGGGTATTCAGTATTTAGAAGGGACAGTCTAAAAGGAAAAGGTGGTGGAGTTGCATTGCTGGTTAAAGCAAATACAAGCACAACATTGATGAAAGATTTTAGCTCAGACAACATAGAATCTGTGTGGGTAGAATTGAAAAATACTAAGAGGCATAAAACATTAATGGGGATGGTATAAAGACTACCAAACTGTAGTCGTGATGTTGGGAATTGCATTAAATGGGAGATCAAAAATTCATGTGGTATTATGGCTGATATTAACCTGTATATAAGTCCATAAGATATAGGAGAAGAATTAGGCCTTTTGGCCCACTGAGTCTGCTCTACCATTCAATTATGGCTGATATATTTCTCAACCCCATTCTCCTGCCTTCTTCCCTATCCTTCGATCCCCTACCAATCAAGAACCCATCTATCTCTATCTTAAATCACTCAATGGCTTGGCCTCCACAGCCTTCTGCAATAATGAGTTCCATAGATTAATCTGAAGAAATTCCTCAGTTCTAAAGGTCCTTCCACTCTGAGGTTATGCCCTCAGATCCTTGTCTCTCCTACCAGTGGAAACATCTTCTCCACATCCCTCTAACCAAGCCTCTCAGTATTCTGAGATAACAAGGCGTAGAGCTGGATGAACACAACAGGCCAAGCAGCATCAGAGGAGCAGGAAGGCTGACGTTTCAGGCCTAGACCCTTCTTCAGAAAAGAAACCTCTCAGTATTCTGTAAGTTTCACTCAGATCCCCCCTCATCCTTCTCAAATCCATCAAGTACAGAGTCAGAGTCCTCAATGCCCCTCATATAACAAAATCATGAGAGGTATAGACAGGGTGGATAGCAAGAAGCTTTTTCCCAGATTAAATTACTAGGACTCAATTACTAGGAGTCACGATTTCAAGGTGAGAGGGGAAAAGTTTAAGGGAGATATGTGTGGAAAGTTCTTTACTCAGACGGTGGTGGGTGCCTGGAATGCGTTGCCAGCGGAGGCGGTAGAGGCGGGCACGATAGCGTCATTTCAGATGTATCTAGACAGATACATGAATGGGCAGGGAGCAGAGGGATACAGATCCTTGGAAAATAGGCGACAGGTTTAGATAGAGGATCTGGATCGGCGCAGGCTTGGAGGGCCGAAGGACCTGTTCCTGTGCTGTAATTTTCTTTGTTCTTAAGACTTTCATCCTCGGGATCATTCTTGTGAACCTCCTCTATACACCCTCCAATGCCAGGACATCCTTTCTTAGATAGGGGCCCCAAAACTGCTCACAATATTCCAAATGCTGTCTGACCAGAGTCTTATACAGCCTCAGGAGTACATCCCAACTCTTGTATTCTAGCCATCGCAAAATGAATGCTAACATCGCATTTGCCTTCATAACTGCTAAATAAACCTTCATGGTTTTTCTGTGATGTCACTCTTGTGCAGGCCCCCTGATCCTGGGCTTCAATTTATCCTGTTAAAGAAATCTTACAAGGTATGAACCAAAAAAAAACTAGCCAGAAGCACCTCTTCCCCTCTGCACTGAATTTCTACACTACCTCCAAATTCCCCAAACTACATACTCACTTGATAGTAGGAACTGCAGATGCTGGAGAATCTGAGATAACAAGGTGTAGAGCTGGATGAACACAGCAGGCCAAGCAGCATCAGAGGAGCAGGAAGGCTGACGTTTCGGGCCTAGACCCTTCTTCAGAAGGGTCTAGGCCCGAAACATCAGCCTTCCTGCTCCTCTGATGCTGCTTGGCCTGCTGTGTTCATCCAGCTCTACACCTTGTTATCTTATATACTCACTTGAACTGTGTCTCATTCCAGATTTGATCTGTCCTTGCTGACCGTGCCAGCTACATAATGACACATTATCCAATACCTCCTCTTGCTTTACCTCCTGACTCCCCAAAGTCTATCCACCACCTACAAAGCACAAATCAGTGGTATGATGGAATACTCTCTACTTGTCTGGATAAGTGCAGCTCCAACAACACTTAAGAAGCTTGACACTATCCAGGACAAAGCCCTATCAGCCCACTTGATTGGCACCATATCCACCATTTTCACCATTAACTCCCTCCGCCATCAATGCACTGTGGCAACAGTGTGGATGATTTCCTTTTATTTAAGTGGCCCCTCTCTGGAAACATGCTTCCCTGGTCCTACCATAGAACTAAGTGATATCCACACTCACTTTTGACCTAGAACTGGGACTTTTGCTGCTTGCATAAAATCCAAATCGGTAACTCTAGAAGCCATAAAGTCTTAAGCAAGTCTTAAAAGGGACATTACTCCCAAGATCAGTGTGTGCAAAGGGACAGTAACTCTTAAGGTCAGTGTGCTAAAAGGGGATAGTAACTCTTGGGGTTAGTGTGTTAAAGGGTCAGTAACTCTTAGGGTCATATTAAAGGGAACAGTAACTCTCAGGGTCACTATGTTAAAGGGGATAGTAACTCTAGGGTTCAGTGTATTAAAGGAGGCAGTAATTCTCAGGGTCAATGTGTAAAAGGGGATGGTAACTCTAGGATTCAGTATGTCAGAGAGGTAACAGAAAGCTCATCAATAGCAATCTCTCTGACAGTATGTGAGTACCCCTCACTAACAGTTACAATTGGTCCCATTTTTTTCCGTCCTATTTTGCTCAGTTTCTATTGTACCTTAGTGCACTGTAAGTAGTTTTCTGTATCTGTGAAGCTTATTGAAATAGCACTAGCTTTGCCTAGGCAGGATGACCTCCATCAGCAAAAAGGCACCACAGTCTGATGTCTTAGAGTCACCAATTCAGACCTGAAATAGCATTTTCTGACTTTGTTACTAAATAATAAGTTAAATGTTTTCAACAGACACATCACTGACCTCAGATTCTCTAATAATTGCATGGAGTTTTAACATATATTAAGTTGTTTTTTACTTTACTTTTTTTTGGACAACGCTCCTTTCAAATTTCACCATAAAATGAATTGAACCCTAGAAATTTTCAGTGTTAAAATCCATTTTGAGCTCATTGTGTCCATGCCAGTTCTTTGCTTGAGCGTTCCAAAAGTAATTGCAGCTATATATCACCATAGCTCTGTATCAATGCCAAATTAATCTCACTACTCCACAGTCTCCCCACAACTCTGTTCTAAATCAAGGCCATTATAAAAGTGATGCATCAGACAGGATCAGACAACTCATCAAGGTCCTCAGATAGTACCTTCTAAACCCAACAACCTCTTCCACAAGGGCAGCAGACAAATGAAAACACCATTACCTGCAAATTCCCCTCCAAACCAGTCACCATACTGACCCGGAAATAGATCGCTGTTCCTTCATTGTTGCTGGGTCAAAATCCTTAAAATCCCTGGCTAGCAGCATTGTGGGAACACCTACAGCACATGGACTGCAGTTCAAAAAGAAAATTCACCACCACTTTCACAAGGGTAACTAGAGAAGGAAATTAGATGCTGGACTAGCAACAGAGGTCCACATCCCATGAAAGAATTTAAAGAAAGGTTGGCTGAGATACCCTCACAATGAAATAGCCTCGTATTATATATGCCGACAGCGTGAGGCACTGGATGCCTTATGATGCCCAAGCACAGATTAGCACTTTGATTGAGATATAGGAAATTGTCACTCAAGGATTCTGTTCAGCTAGAATTGCTCACATGTTAAGCCCTTGATTCCTCCTATGTTGACTCTGAGTCAGCTGGGGACAAGCATTCCTTTACACTGCAATGCGACACAGACTGGCTGGTTGGAGAGAAAAAAAAACAATTCCTAGCAAGGGAGTCTAGGATTAGATGGTGTAGAACATCGAACAGTACAGCAGTGGAATGGGCCCTTCGGCCCACTATGTTGTGCCGAACATGATGTCAAATAAAACTAATCCCCACATATCAGCCACAATGGTGCAAAAAGCTCTAAGGAATATTGGCTACTTCCCCTTTGCAATGGGGGCAGGGGAGAGTCTAAACCTGATCAAGTCAACCTGCTGTCACAATAATGAATGAATGATTTTATTATCACATGCACTTTATAGTAAGAATAAAATAAAACACAGTGAAAAGCTTTCACTTGTCACCACGATTCGGTACCAATTTGATTAATTTAAGAATAAGGAGAAACAAGATAGAGCTTAAAGAGAGTCCATCAGTCCTGAGCCAGCTAATCACCATCAATGACGCCTGCGCTGCCATTCCTCCTCCACACTCCTCGCCGCTGTCTAAACCAGATCCAACCAACGGTGAAGTCACCGATTCTCAGGTGTCATCTTTCTCCATTGGGCCGATACTCCTCTGCCAACCAACGTCAGAGTTGCGTCTCTGGCCATTAGGCCCAAGTTATCGCTGTGATCCTCTTCCACCACCGCTTCGTCACCACCAGCACTGGACTCAACCAAGTCGCTGATCCTTGGGCGCCATCTTTCGTCGCTGAGCCTACCTCGCTGACATCACCTCCATCGGCATAGCAGTCGCGATTCCAATGCCAGATCCTATGCTTGCCCTGGAAAAGTAACTAAGGGCTCACTCGAGATCCACGCTGGGCCCACTCTCCTCTGTTCTGGGCTAGACTGACATCCACAATAAGCTCATTCTCCTTCGCGCTGGGCTCACTCAAGGTCCGTGTTGGGCTCGCTCTAGATTTATGCTGGGTCCACTTGAGGTCCGCACTGGGTCCACTCAAGGTCCGTGCTGGACTTGCTCAAGGTCTGCACTGCAAGGTCTGCTCAAAGTCTGCGTGCTGGGCCCACTCAAGGTCTGCGCTGGGCCCACTTAAGGTCTGCTCTGGGCCCATTCGAGGTCCGTGTGAGATCAATCAAGGTCTGCACTGAGCTCGCTCGACGCACAAGTGCTGTGCCCAGTTGAGGTCCGTGTGCTGGGCCCAATCAAGGTCCACACTGGGCTCGCTTGAGGTGGCAATGGGCTAGTTCAAGGTCCACATGCTGGACCCATTCAAGGTCTGCACGCTCGGTCCGCTTGAGGTCTGCACTCGGCTGGCTTGAAGTCTGTGCATTGGGTCCGCTCAAGATCCACAATGGGCACACCTCAGGTCCACGTTGGGCACACTCAAGGTCCGCGTTGGGCTTGTGTGAGGTCGTACACTGGGCCCACTCAAAGCTGCAGTGGGGTCTCGCCAACACCAAGACAGTCCGAGCTCAGGACGAGAAGTAGGTAGAGTGAGAAAGCAAAATTTACAAAAGGAGAAGAAAAGTGGTCAGAGCAGACGAGCTCCAGCTTAGGAGCCCTACTCCGATGCCATCTTGAGAGCATTGCTGCCAGTAGGCATGGAATGGAATAGGACAGAGCGAGAGTTGGATGAGAGAAAAAATAACTTTAATGTCACAGAGTTGTTGCAGTGCAGAAGGAGGTTGATCAGCCCATCATGTGAGAAGCAAGGACAGAAATAATTGCTACAAAATTAATGTAAAAGATACCTGACATCCTGAAAGGCATCAAAATCTTTTCATTGGTGTCTGGATGCAAAATTGCCTGAAAACAAATGAAAAGAAAAAGAATAAAGAAGTTCACTTCATTAGTCTTTTGTTAAGAATAGAGGACAATATGAGATTATATACTTGATGCAATGAATTGGAAGACCACCTCATTGTATCTCAGAGCAACTGAAGATTGGTTGGTGGTCCTGGCTTTCTTTCTAACAGTTGATCTAAATCAATCCAGTGATGGGATGTCGCCTTTCCTGGTTTTTAGATAGCGATTGCTATCCAACATAAATATAAGGGTGAAAATCAGGGTAGTAGCAAGCCCCATCTCCCATCATGTTTGACCTGCCTGTTGATGCACACGAATTGATTACTCAATTATAGTCGATTCAGTAGAAATATAATCTTCAAGGGAATGAAGGGAAGAAACTACACAGTTGAATAGATAACATTCCAGATATCAGGTGGAATATAGCGTGCCAAATATGACTTTGATTCCAGGCTCTTCAAATTCCTCAAGCTCAATGTGTGCTGCAGGAATAGATTGTGCAAGAATTGTATGTTCTCTGCAAGAGCTAAGAGCCCCTCTTGTGCAACCTTGAATGGCTGCCTAAGTGCCGCATGAGCATTGTCCCTGGGTTCAGTACCTGCCATATCATCTTCGATACAAGATCACAAGACGTTCATAATCTGGAATCACGGCCTTGGAAGGGGGCAGTGGCTGAGGTAGGTAGACAGTCATGAAGAAAGTTGATAAAGCTAACCTAGAGTAATTTTAAAGAGCATTCCCACATAGGTATTTTGATTAATTCTTGGCATTAGGGTGCAAAATTTGGTATTTATTCCCGTTCCACGGTTGCGCTATGCAAAACTGAGTGGCTTGACCAATGAATTTCTTGGATAATCAAGAATCAACATGCGAGTGGAGTCACAGAGAGCCAGACTGTGCAAGGACAGTAGGGTTCCTTCACAAAAAGGTACCTGTAAACCCATGGATACTTTACAACAGTCTAACAATCTTATGGTCACTTCTTTTTGTTGTTATTCCCAAACTTTCTCTTAAAATTAATTCAAATTCCTAATTATTGTAGTGAGATCTAAGGTCATATTATTATGGATTATTAATCCAATGATGTAACGACCGCTGAACATGGAACCAGAGTTGAAGTTCGGGAGAGACGTCCTTTCTCAGCTGCTCACTAAAACCAAGATAATACCAACCAGCTTTCCTGTAGAAAATGCAAGTCAGTTTTATTAACCACTTCTGCAATTAGTCTAACTCAAACAACGTGGTTCACAAAAGATGATGCAATATGAATTACTGTAATATAAAACGCATTGAGTATTTCACAATAATGTATCATACTACACTTGTATTAACTGGTACAATACTTGAAGATTATTGAAAGAAGAAACATTTACCTGTCGAATCTTCTGTGCCTCCCAAAGCTGAAACATAGTGGTAAAAATGAGAAATTAGTGATTGAAGAAGGGGCACAGTGAACCCGAGGCTCAGTTGACAATGTTATAAAGAGAAATCCAATTCTCAGTCTATGCTGAGTTGGTTCATTTAAGCAGGTCAGACAATGCACAGTATGAAAGGAGGGAATTAAAACAGAGGCTCCACTTCAATCACTCTTCAATAATCTTTGGTGAAGTGTGTAAGGATTATTGTTGGGTGAAAACAGGGTTCAGATCAACTGAACACATGCATGAGTTCACAGACACACCTTACCATCATTTAAAACATCTCAGATTGCAAGGTTCTTATGTTTTAATGGCAATCCTAGGTGAAAGGCTAAGGCAAATCTAGTGTACAATATCATGAGGAGAGAATGGCAGAGGACATTGGCAAGACATCAACAAGCCCACATTTCAGAAATCTGTAGCGTTGTTACTCTGCAATTCAAACCAGCTGTCCAACCAACTGAGCTGGCTGAGGTCACCACGAAAGTCCCACCTTCTCAACTTCACCCCTTACCTGAGGCATGGTAACCTTCAGGTTATAACCACCACTAATTCCTTCCGATCTCAGTCTTAAATGGGAAGTTTACCCAAAAAAATCTTATCCTGAAGCTGTAAACCCTTGTTCTAGATTCCTCCACAAAAGGAAACTTATAAAAATATGCAGGAGCAGAGTGGTGCATGTTCACTCAATGCTAAAAGACATCTGTTTACTGTTCCAGCTCAGTATTTGTATTTATACCATACAAGTAACGAGGCTGCTGTTTCCTACCAGTATTTTCCCAATCACTTCCTTGGGTGGGTTATCAATTTTTTGAATTGCTTTTCACACTTTGGGATGTTCTACTTTGAGCCATTGTTGCTAAATATGCAGATTGTTCAATGCTCCTCCTGTTGTGTGCATTCATCTAATACCTTATACCACAGCTGGGGTTAACAGGGTAGACTGTTTTTAGCTCTGACCTGGGATCTATTAATGTTGATCAAATTGAAGTACAGTGAAAAAAATTAAAATCTTGCTTAATTACAGTGCCGTTTCATGATCTCAAATCACCTTACAGCTAATGAGATACATTTTGAAACATAGTCATTTTATGTATTGAACAGAGCTGACAATTTGCATGCAGCAACCCCCATAAACAATAAGGTATTGATAATCAGGTTCTTCTAACTATTGCTGAAAAAAAGACACTTTATCTCAAAGGTAGTAGAAAAGGAAAGACTTGAAAATATATAAAAGCATTTCCAATTTTAAGATAAGGATTATCCCGATCAAAACAGTATCATAACCATACTTTAGTGCTAGATTGAAACTTAATTTTGTAAAGTAACAATGATGTGGCGACAATAGTGCCAGTGTTTTGTTTCAAAGTCAAAACTCAGAAAACATACACAAAAAAAAGTAACTGCAATTTTGATTTAATGTTGATTGAAAGAAATTTTGCATCATAACTAAAAATAGCAAATTCTTCAAGTTAACATTAATTTTCCCTTTGTTTACCTTATATCACAGTCAGGACTTTAGGCTAATGTGTTTGTATAAAATTACCAAATTTACCTCAGGATTTCAACGTTTCAGCTTTTCAAGAAGGTAGTATAAGTGTACAGTAGGAATTCCATGTATACCCGAAAATAGAGCATCGCTTTATTGGTTTTAATACTGATCTGATAATCTTCAACTCCACAAACAGTGAAAAAAATTCTTCCATGGCTGGTCTTGAACCACCAACCTTTTAGTTAATAGCCAATGCACTAAGTAAAATGAGGCAAGCTTCACTTTCCATGCACAAAGGTTGCCTGCCGTTCCCTCTTGAAAATCCTTATTTGGCACCTAAATAAACAATTCCCAATTTACGACAATAAAGTAAAATCAGATTAATCTCAAATTCCAACCATTTGATGCAATGGAACAGAAATCAGACAGCCATAAGTAGTTTCAGCAAGTTAGTCAAAGACATAATGATTCTACACAGTTTATCTTTTAATTTCCAATTGCTTCCCCAGTTCCCTATCCCATATAATTAAAATCTGACGGCTCTCCTATCTGCTGCCAGTATTCTCGATACAGATTGGCCTCCCACACTTGATCCTGGCCTCAGTTTTGGATTTTTGGTTCCCTGCAGCCTTTCTGTTTTCTCCCCTAGTCCCATTCCCAGAGATATCAAAAGTTTGTCTTGAACTGGGTGCCATGGTTCCAGTGAATGAGGAATTCTCAAATCAAATGGGTCATTGTCTAAAGATAATTGTTCCATTAGGTTCTCTCCTTGCCTTGTGCTCCTTTAACCATAGCTTCTGTCTCTGCAGGAGAAGCGAGAACAGGAAGGATGAGCTGGAGCAACCAGCATGGGAGAGAGAGAATCTGTGACTGAGGGAACAATTCCTCGCAGATTCTGTCTCCCATGTTCCTCCAATTAAAATATGTTGTTTTCCCGCTGACTGTACCTGCAATTCATCTGATCAGTACAGAAGTCATTGTGACGTATGGGATGGGATA
>NW_025968219.1:12245-25000 GCF_021869965.1 Rhincodon typus
TGTGTAATAGCCATACCACAAATTCAAAACTCTCAAACAAAAAAGTACTTTCTACCATACAGCGCTTATATTCTCAAAGGTTGTGCACAGGCCTGTTGGTCCTCTTATTTTCTGTGTCCGCTATTTACTGTAATATATGAAGTGCCTGCCCTTGTAACCTGTGAAAAGACTGCCATTGTTGATAAATATAGAACCTTATGAGAAAACTGTTATTATTTTTTAAACACTGAATGCCTACTTTGCGAGGTCAATTCAATCTTTAAATAGAAAGAAAGCAGCTTGAGGAGTAGACTACAGACACAGATGGATAAATTCACTGATTCCCGATTCTGTAAAATGCATCCCCAAAGAGGAAATTTATCTCAGAATTTGTTATGCCCTAACAAGATACACACAAGTAATTGATGACAAAGTGCTGCTAGCGAGGCTGAGGTAACCTCATCTCATCCAGACTGTGAAAATGTGCTTGAAAGGGGCGGCTGTCAGAGGGGAAAGTGTAGACCAAATAAACAAACACTTGGCACTATGTCTTCATTGATGAAAAGGGTGACGTGTGCCCATTTGGCAGAAGTTTCTTTGTAAACAAGAGAGGTTGATGCCTGTTCAAAACAGCTGTGAAAGACAAGCATGCACTCACACCAACACTGGCACATTGCAATAGTGAGAATAGGGTTAGATTAAGCAATTAGGAAAAGTACGAACTTGTCGCATAGATCAGGTTGGGGAGCTGAAAGTCCATTTCTCTCATTTCTCCTGTATTCAAGGATGATCTGCAGATATTAGATCTTGTTTTAAATTACGTTTTGCCGATATCCAAAGGTATACCAGCACTGAAGGGAAAACCACATCAACCGCCCTATTTCAGTTCAAATCCATTGACTTTTTTCTCTTTTGAAGTTTGGAAGAAGTCTTACTGGACTCAAAACAGTTAATTCTATTTCTCTCTCCAGGGATGCTGCCAGACCTGCTCAGTTTTACCAGCATTCTCTGTGTTTGCTTCAGATTTCCAACATCCACAGTATTTTGCTTTTTATTTTTTTCTGGTGTTTGGCGAAGTTGGCAACTCCAAAAACTGTTTTATTTGACATTTAGCTATTAGGATTAAATTATAAGTTGCAACAACTAAATTTGTGGTTTAGAACATAAGAACATAAGAGTTAGAGGCAGGGGTAGACAATGCAGCCACTTGAGCCTGCTCTGCCATTTAACATGATCATGGCTGATCTCATTTCGGCATCAACTCCACTTTCCTGCAGTGTGGTGTATGGAATTCTACAGATTCACACCCCTTTGAGGGAAGTAATTCCTCCTCATCTCTGTTTTAAACTTATCACCCCTTAGCCTAAAACTATGGCATCTCATTTTAGATTGCACCACAAGGGGAATCATCTGCTCTACATCAACTTTGTCAGTCCCCTTTAGCATCTCGAATCTCACCATTAGATCTCCTCTCATTCTAGCAAGTACAGGTCTAAACTATTCAATCAGCATCCACATCACAAGAAAAAAATTGCTACAGTCAACTAGATATTTGACGGCTGAGGAAAGCCTTTGTTCAAAAAGGGCATTAAGAGATATGAAGTAAAGCAAAACAAATAGTATTGAGGTGCAGATCAGCCATGATCTAGCTGAATACACAGTGGCTCACGACAATGAACTATTCTTATTTCGCAATAAAGACCATGCCAGACAATAGTGGCTATTTTCAGGAGCCAGTAGCAAGCTCTGCACATCATCTTATACTGATAGGTTCCGCTAAAGAAAAGGAAAATACTCATTTATATTGTGCATTGATATTGACTCTTTCTCTCTTCCTGTCAACATTTTAACAGCAAGCCAGTCTGCTCACATCCCTGGTGTACAACTGATTCTGAGAGGGACTTCCAAACACATATTTGGGCTGACGCCAAGATTGTTTATTTCCAACTCCCTGACATTACCTGACCATGACTTTGTCTCAGCTAATCTGCTGCTGTTACTTCATTCAGTGCCTTTGTTAGTTCTAGACTTGCCTATTCCAATATACTCTTGCCTGGTGTCCCACACTTCAAAACTCTACTGTCTTAACTCCCACCAACTCCTGTCCATCTATCACCTCCACATTCACTGCACAGATCCCCAGTCAAAGAATTTTTAAATTCTCATCTCTGTTTCCCAAATCTGTCCATGGTGTCATCTCTCCCTATCACTGTAATCTCCTTCAAACGTCCAAGATATCTGCACAGATCTAATTAAGGCATCTGTACTAGATCAACAGCAATTTCATCCAAAAATATTGGGAAGACTGAAGCCACTGACTTCTGTCCCTGTTCCAAACTCTGTCACCAAATTACCAATTCCAGCCTTCTCCTTGGCAACAGTCTGAAATTAAACATGACTATTCACAAACTTGCTGTCGCACCTAATCTCAAGATGAGTTTCTGACCTCATATCCATGACATCATAAGACATTATTCATTTCTGTAAGCTCTTCCTGCTCGATACACAGTCAATGTTAAGGATCTTGGATGCTCGTCCTTCCATCATTTTATTGGAGTGGCAATGTTTGCTTATGATAACGTAATATTTAGCACCATTCACATCTCCTCAAATACTGTCCAAATGTAGCAAGACCTAGATAACATACAGGTTTGGACTGACAAGTAGCATGCAATATTTGTGCCATCCATGCTATGACTACCTTGAAGGAAAGAGAATCGAACCATTGCCTCTTGACTGAGTTTCTGACTGTCAGCATTCTGGAGGGGTTACCATTGACCAGAAACTGTACTCAATGAACCACAAAAATACTTTGGCCACAGAACTGTGGCTCTCTCCAGATATATAAAAAAGAGTGAGGAGCTAGAGTAGGTATGCACCCTTGGAGGATGAGAGGCAGCCATATCCTATAAAACACTTGAATGCAGGCCATCATATCTTGGTGACCTGTATGCCTTTCATCTCATTTGATTGTCAAATGCCTTGTCCTTAATGAGTATCAATGCATAATTTGCAGATGACATCAAGATTGGTAAAGTGGTTAATAGCAAAGAAGATGGTTGCAGGTTACAGGAAGACACAGATAGGTTGATCAGATGGGCAGACCAGTGGCAGATGGTACTTAAACCTGATAAGTGCGAAGTGATGCACTTTGGAAGAAGAAACAAGATGAGAAAGTATTTAATGAATTGCGGAACACTGGGTGGCTCAGAGTAACACAGGGATCTTGGGGTAATTGTTCACAGATCCCTGTAGGTGGCAGAGCATGTGAATAGGATGGTTAAGTAGGCAAATGGGACATTTGCTTTCATCAGTCGCAGCATTGAGTATAAGGGCAAGGAGGTAACGTTGGAGTTGTACAGAGCTTTGGCTAGGCCACTGCTGGAGTACTGTGTGCAGTTCTGTTCACCTCACTGCAGAAAGGATGTAAATGCACTGGAGGGAGTACAGAGGAGGTTCACTAGGATGTTGCCTGGGATGGAGACTTTAAGCAATTTGGACGAGTTGCACTTGAACCGGAGGATGGCAGATATCCTCGTGGGGAGATTTGCTACTGTTACCCATAGAGGTATAAACTAGTTTGGCAGGGGGATAGGGCTCTGAATAAGACAGGGGCCATCAAGAAGTCAGGGGAAAATACCTTGGTGATCGAGAGCAAGTTTACTTGCTCTGTCAACTGTTTACTCCAGTGCCTGACTGGTAAGGCAGATGAGCTCAGAACATGGATTGGCTCTGGGGACTGGGATATTATAACCATAACAGAAACATGGCTGGGAAAAGGGCAGATTGGCAACTCAATGTTCCAGGATACAGAAGCTACAGGCGTGACCGAAGTACAAGTGAGCAAGGAGGAGGAGTTGCCCTTTTGATAAGGGAGGACATAACAACAGTGCTTAGAGAGGATATTCTTAAGGGGTCATCAAATGAGACCAAATGGTTAGAATTTAGGAAAAAGAACGGGATGGTCACTCTGTTGGGGCTGTATTATAGACCCCTCAAACAGCCAGTGGGTACTAGAGGAGCAGATGTGTAGAGAGATTGCAAATATCTGTAGGAATAATACAGTAGTATTGGTTGGAGATTTTAATTTTCCCTGTATTGACTAGGCCATCCAGGGTGTAAAAGGCCCAGATGGGATGGAATTTGTCAAATGTGTCCAAGAAAGTTTCCTAAATCAATATGTCGGGTGCCCTACTCGGGAGGGTGCAACACTGGACCTCCTCTTAGGAAACAAGGTCAGGCAAGTGACTGAAGTGTCAGTCAGAGAGCACTTTGGGCCCAGTGACCATAACTCTGCCAGTTTTAACACTGTTATGGAAAAAGATAGGGAGGTTCCACAGGTTAAGGTGCTGAACTGGAGCAGGGCCAATTTTGGGGCCTTATGCAGGATCTAGCAGAGGTCGCTTGGGTCAGTTTGTTTGAAGGAAAAGGAACGACTGACAAATGGGAGGCTTTTAAAAGTGTGATATGAAGAATCCAAGGACAGCATGTCCCTGTTAGGGTGAAGGGAAAAGCTGGCAGGTTTAGGGATCCTGGCTGACGAGGGATATTGAGGCTCTGGTCAGGAAAAACAAGAAGGCATACATTAGGTTTAAACTATTGGGCTCAAGTGAATCCTAGTCTACATTTGATCTCACCAACATAGAGAAGGCCACACTGGCTGCACTGGATGCAGTAGACTACATTGGTGGGGATGCAGGTGAAGCTTTGTCTCACTTGGAAGGACTATTTAGAGCCCTGATAGAGGTGAGGGAGGTGGTGCGTGGGCAGGTGTTGCATCTTTTACAGTTACAGGGGAAGGTCCCGGGTGGGTTGGAGTGTTGGTGGGGAGTGTGGCGCGAACAAAGGAGTGGTGAAGGGAATGGTCCTTGCGGAAGGCAGAGAGAGATGGGGAGTGGAAGATGTTCCTGGTGGTGGGGTCTAATTGGAGCTGATGGAAGTGTTTGAGGATGATAAGTTGGAAGTGGAGGCTGGTGGGGTGGAAAGTGAGGACAAGGGGGACCCGATCTTTATTATGTTTGGAAGGGAGTTGGTGATTAAGAGCTGTGGAGTGGGGAATGGAAGAGGTGCGGTGGAGAGCTGGCTGGATGCCAAAGTGGGGAAAAGAGTGTTGTTTGAAAAAGGTGGACAACTGGGATGCTTGGGAGTGGAACATCTCCTCGTTAGAGCAGATGCGACGGAGATGGAGGAATTGGGAAAATGAGATGGAGTTTTACAGGATACAGAGTGGGAGAAGTGTCCACCAGTGTCCACCTCCACCTGCGATTCTAAATCCACCCCTCTACCCCTACTTTATCTGCAGCTCCCCCTACCCTCACATCCAGTCTTGAAGAAGGGTAATACCTGAAATGTTGACTGCTCATTTCCTCCAGATGCTGCCTGGCCTGATGTGTTCTTCCAGCCTCCTGTTTGTCTACCGTTGTCTATATGGACTTTAGTTAGGCCTTTGACAAGGTCCCACACAGCAGGCTAGATATGAAGGTTAGGTTTCATGGGATCCAGGGAGAGGTAGCTAATTGGATTCAAAATTGGCTCGATGGTAGGAAGCAGAGGGAGATGGTTGAAGGTTGGTCCTCGGACTGGAGGCCTTGACTAGTGGTGTGCCACAGGGGTCTGTGCTGGGACCTTTGTTATTTGTTATTTACATAAATGATCTGGATGTGAATGTACAAGGCAGGATTAGTAAGTTTGAGGATGAAACAAAATTAGGAGGTATCGTTGATAGCGAGGAAGGTTATCAAAAATTACAGGGAAGTGGGTTGAAGATTGGCAAATGCAATTCAATAAAGATAAGTGTGAGGTATTGCACTTTGGAAAGTCAAACCAAGGTAGGACTTATACAGTAAACGGTAAGGTCCTGAGGAGTATTGTGGAACACAGGGATCTAGGAGTCTAAGTACATAGTTAATTGAAAGCAGCATCACAGGTGGACAGGGTGGTGAAGAAGGCATTTAGCATGCTGGCCTTCATCGGTTTGAGGCATTGAGTATAGGAGTTGGGATGTTATATTGCAGTTGAGTAAGTCATTGGTGAGGCCACACTTGGGAGTATTGCATTCAGTTTTAGTCACCCTATTATACGAAAGACATAATTAAACTGGAAAGTGTGCAAAGAAGATTTACGAGGATGTCGCCAGGGCTAGTAGGCCTGAGTTATACGGAGAGGTTGGCCAGCACAGGACTTTATTCCTTGGAATGTAGGAGAATGAGGGGTGACCTTATTGAGGTGTATAAAATCATGAGGGGCATAGATAGGATGAATGCATATAGTCTTTTTCTCAGGGATGGGAACTTGATAACGAGAGGGCATAGGTTTAAGGTGAGAGGCGACAGATTTAAGAAGGTCCTGAGGGGCAACTTCTTCACACAGAGAGTGGTGCATATACGGAATGGGCTGCCGGAGAAAGTGTTTGAGGCAGGTACCACAGTAACATTTAATAAACATTTGGGTAGGTACCTGGATGAAAAGGGTTTAGATGGATATGGACCAAATGCCGGCAATGGAACTAGCTGAGTGGGCACCATGGTCAGCATGGACCAGTTTGGGCTGAGGGGCCTGCTTCCATGCTATACTACTGTATGACTCTAAGGAGAGACTAGATAAGCTTGGATTGTTTTCTTTAGAGCAGAGAAGACTGAGGGCGAACATAATTGAGGTGTATAACATTATGAGGGGTATGGACAGGGTGAATAGAGAGTTGCTGTTTGCCTTGGTTGAAGTGTCAATCACAAGACAGCATAGTTTTAAGGTAAGGGCCAGGAAAATGTTTTCACTCAATGGGTGGTGAGAATCTCGAATGCACTACCTGGGAAGATACTGAAGGCTGGAAACTTTACAACCTTTAAAAAATATTTGGATGAGCACTTCAAATATCATAACATTCAAGGACATGGGACAAGTGCAGGAAATTGGGATTAGCACACTTTTAGTTATGTTGGTGCAGACTCAATGGGCTGAAGGGCCTTTTCTGTGCTGTGTGAGTCTAAGAATCTATGAGATGGCTGAGGAGATTGTAGAGGCATTGGTGGTGATCTCTCAAGAATCAGTGGAGTCAGGGGGAATCCCAGAGGACTGGAAAATAGCTAATGTAACACGGTGTAGAGCTGGATGAACACAGCAGGCCAAGCAGCATCAGAGGAGCAGGAAAGCTGACGTTTCCGGTCTAGACCCTTCTTCAGAAAATTTCACTACTTTTTATGATTCGTGTGAAAAGGTATTCTACAAAGCATAGTCACTGTAATGCAGAAAATGTGGCAACTAACTACAAGTTCACCAGGAGAAAAGCAACCATTATGAAGGAAGCTATGTGTGTATCACGGCCAGTGACAACATTTGTTAGCATTCACTGTTTAACCCTACAGCAGCAGGTTATCATGTGCAAAAGTCATAAATACTTCACTTAAGAATTCTACTATTTCAAAATAAAAAAATTGTTTGTGATTGAAGTGGCTTGAATAGCCTGCTTACCACTCTTATAATCAAACCTTCAAGGACTGAGGGGTTAAATAGTTGGCTCAAAGGGCTTTAGTATCATCACTGATGGGAATTGAGGCCACGATCCCTCATAGCTGAAAAGGTGCCATTCCACTCTTTCACACAGCCATGTGTTTCTCCACAAGAATGATGATCCTTGCTGTTGTATCTGGTAACACTCAAAAGGCAACACTGCAGGTGCGGTGTACTATGTTACAGAACCTGGCCTCTGCCACTTCATGCTCTCCGCAGCCCCACTTTAATCCAATTTGTCCAAATTTCCAGACATAAGCATACATTTTCACACAGTTCTTCTTTGAAACTGTCTGGCCCGGAAGGCTGTAGAAGCTCATCACTCAGTCTGTTCAAGACACGGATTGATATTGTCTTTTAGTCAGTCATGGAATATGGGACAAAAACTGAAATTGCTGCAGAAACTCAGCTGGTCTGGCAGCAGCATTGGGAAGAAAGCAGAGTTAAAATTTCTGGTCCAGTGACACTTCATCAGACAGAGATGTGAGGCATCGCTGACTAGGCCACCCTTTATTGCTCATCTCTAACTGCCCTCAAGATGTTGGTGATGAGTGACTTTCCTGAACCGTTGCAGTCCATTTGCTGTAGATAGGCCCACAAAGCAGGATAGCAGAGTCTTAGGCAGTGCAGGAAAATGATGTTGATGTGCAAGATCAGTCATTATCTAGTTGAATGACATTTTTTTTTCCCCCTACGCTCCTGGATTCACAACAGACATTTTACACAGCATGCTGCCAAGGCTGATAACTGAATATTGCTCAGCATGATCTAGAAATGGCTAATTTTTCTGTCAGAAACAAACGTTATCCATTAGTCTCCCCTTTCCTGGTACCCTAACACCACTTACATTCTGAATATTCCTTGAGATCGTCTTTCTAACATTTTATATATGATGTGTGAGAAACAAGATATCCCAAGGAGAAGTATACGAGGGTTATCTGTGCATCTTCTATTAGCTGTCTCTCTCTTGCATGTTATGGAGGGTAATGCCCGTATTATTGGTCAAAATAGTTGTTGAGTGCCATATTCAACTAGATCTAGACTGATCTTGCACCTCAACATCATTTTCCTGTGTTGTGGGTCTACCTTCACCAGATGGACTGCAGTGGTTCAAGAAGGTCGTTCATCACCACCTTCTTGAGGGCAGTTAGAGATGAGCAATCAATGGTTCTGACGAAGGATCACTGGACCCAAAACATTAACTCTGCTTTCTCTCCACAGATGCTGCCAGACCTGCTTTATTTTTCCAGCAATTTCTGTTTATGTTTCTGATTTTCAGCATACACAGTCCTTTCGTTTTTTTTTGTTTTAGTAAAAAATGATAGTCCAGCCAATGACACCCACATCTCATGAATGTAGTCATCAAGGTGTACATGCGGCAATTCAAGGCTCTGGATCATAACACTTTACCCCAAATAGTCATCAAGAGATCCAAGAAACCAAGGGTACGGTTTTTCAGACGGCAGGTTTCCCAACCCACTGCCCGAAAAGTTGGCAGGGAACTTACTGCTACTGATATTGTACCTCGACAGCCATTTAAGGGTATGCTGCCTATTCATGATTTCCACCGTCAC
This sequence comes from Rhincodon typus, assembly GCF_021869965.1. Taxonomy (NCBI): domain Eukaryota; kingdom Metazoa; phylum Chordata; class Chondrichthyes; order Orectolobiformes; family Rhincodontidae; genus Rhincodon; species Rhincodon typus. The sequence continues at coordinate 21,305 of NW_025968219.1, forward strand.
TCAGGTGGGTGGGGATTTAAAGGTCTTGATGGAGGGGCTAGGGGCCAGAAGAAGCAGATGGAGGAAGCAGGGGAGTCTGGTGTGGAAAGGGATTTCCTGGAAGAAGGCACCCCTATCTCACCCCACTTCCCATCAGAGGCCTGAGCTGGGTGGCTGTCCCATCCTGAACCCTTCAACTAATTTCAACATTGAGACTAGGTTGAAAGCTGCTCTTCAGGCCCTCAATTCAGGGGGTGGGCAGGACACCTAAGGCCTGAACCAATCCTGCTTGCAAACATACTGGCAATGGGGCTGTAAAATTCCATTGCAAAGGAGAAGGAAATGTAACATGTAAACTATCAGCATGTATATCCTTTCCTCTGTAGTTCTCCATGCAGGCCCTGACAGGTGTTCAAGCTGCTGTCTCCATAATTTGTGGCCCTAAACACCACAAAAACTAACCTGCAGAGCTGTCTTTCATAGCCTGAGATGGATTTTACAGCAATATATCTATCAATAGCAGGAATTGGAAGAGGTAATTCAGCTGAGGGACCAGATTAAAGCATGCAACTCAAAATTAACTGTTCATTCTGGTGAAAACAAATAGTTTGATAACTGGCAATGTCATTGTGCAAAACCACAGGTCAGGTTTCACTGCTAATTTTAACTTTAACTAGACATTGAGGTAAAGAGATGTTGTTAACCACTGAATCATACTCTTACAAATTTTTGAGAAATATGAAATGATTCATTTGTACATTCCTCTCCACCACCATCTCAGGTGGGTTGGGGGTTGAAATTATGGCAGGGGAAATGGAGAGGTACTTGATAGTCTGTTGGGCTTAAAAATGGACACATCCCCTGGCCCGGATGAACTTCTTCCCAGGCTGCTGTGGGAAACGAGGCTGGAAATTGCAGGGGCTGACACAAATTTTTAATTCCACTCTGGCCACGGGGAAAGTGTCAGAGGATTGAAGAATGGCTAATGTGGTTCCACTTTTCAAGTAAGGAGATAGAGATGAACCAGGAAATTACAGACTAGTGGGTCTCACGTTAATTGTAGAGAAACTAATGGAGTGGGGGCCTCCTCTGGGTGGGTGAATGGGTGAGTGGGGGGAGCAGAGGAGGGGAGAGAGTGAAATATGAAGGAGTGAAATTAATACCCACTTGGAAAGGCATGGGTTATTTGGGGATAGTCAGCACGGCTTTGTCACAGGGAGGTCATGCCTAACAAATTTGTTTGAATTTTTTGAAAATATGATCAAGTGTGTAGATGAGGGAAGTTCAGCTGATGTAGTTTGTCCCGATTTTAGCAAAGCTTAAAGTTGCTACATGGGAGACTGATTGAGAAAGTTAAAGCACATGGACTTGAGGAAAATTGACAAGATCGATCAGAAACTGGCCAGTAGTAGGACACAAAAGGTAATGATAGAAGGCTGTTCAAGTGATTGGAGGCCAGTGTCCAGCAGTGTACCACAAGGGTCATTTCTGGTTCCTGTCTTGTTTGTTATATACATTAATGATATAGATGCAAATGTGGGAAGAGTGTTATGCAAAGTTGGAATGGCACCAAGATTGGTAGAGCAGTTAATAGTGAAGAAGATGGTTGTAATTTTCAGGAAGATATAAATAGCTTGGTCAGAATGGGCAAACCAGTGGCATGTGATATTTAACCTGATAAGTGCGAGGTGATGCACTTTGGAAAAAGAAACAAGATCAGGGAGTATTCAATGACTGGCAGAACACTGGGTAGTTTAGCAGAACACAGCAATTTGGGGTAATAATTTACAGATCCCCAAAGTTGGCAGAGCACATGAATAGGATAGTTAAGACGGCATATGGGACACTTGCTTTCATTAGTTATAGCAGTGAATATAAGAGCAAGGAGTAATGTTGGAGTTGGAAACAGTATTAGACAGGCCACAGCTGCAGTACTGTGTGCAGTTCTGGTCACCTCACTACAGAAAGGATGTGATAGCACGAGAGCGAGTACAAAGGAGTTTATCAGGATGTTGCCTGGGATGGACAAATTGAGCCATATGGAGAGACTAGATAAGCTTGGATTGTTTTCTTTAGAGCAGAGAAGACTGAGTGGGGACATGATTGAGGTGCATAAGATTATGGGGTGGGGGGTATAAACAGAGTAAGTAGAGAGCTGCTGTTCCCCTTGGTTGAGGGGTCAGTCATGAGAGGAAATAGTTTTAGGTTATGGGGCAGGAGATTTAGGAAAAAACTTTTTCACTCAGCAGGTGGTAGGAATTTGGAATGCTCTGCTTGGGAAGGTAGTGGAGGCCTGAAACCTTACAAACTTTAAAAATATTTGAACGAGCACTTCAAATATCATAACATTCAGGGATGTGGGAAAAGTGCAGGAAATTTGGGATTGGTGCACCTGAAGTGATAGCTATATTGGTGCAGACTTGATGGGCCGAAGGGCCTTTTCTGCACTGCATGAATCTATTAGTCACTAACAGCAGTTCAACATGAGTAATAGGAAATAATTTTCCTTCCAGCACCTGATTTTGTTTTCCAACATCCCTGTTTGCACTTTTGTTGAAAACTGATTTCTCCTCCTCTACTCAGAACTTCTTACATCAGAAATACTTTGATGAAAAGAATAATCAGATGAGAATTAACAACAAGCAGATGACATCTTTCATATCGTTTCATGCTTAACACTGCTAAAATGAACTAACTCAGCACAGCCTGAGAAATTGGTCATTACGTTTCCTGCATTAGAACAGTGCCAATTTCTGAAGTATTTTATTGCCAGTAGAATGTTTTAGCATGTCTTGTGACTGTGGAAGGGCTATATAAATGCAAATCTCATGGTGCTCTTCCAATCTTGCGTTAACTAACTGAAACCAATGCTATCAGTTGGGCTGAGGCACAGAATGGTTCCCATGCCTCTTCCCTCTCCCCTGTTTCAGCAGTATCTTCATATGAATGAAATGCAGGGATATCTTTGACCATAGCAATATGCCTCAGTACTGCAACTGACACGGGAGCTAACAACCAAGATATCTGCTTTCAATTGAAGCTTGTAGGACAAAACTGAGGTCAGACAGCAGTACATATAGAATCAATTTGACAACGTAACAATGTCTCCAGTCACAAGAATCTAGCAGTGTAAATAAACAGTGTAAATAGCTCCCTCCACGTGAACTCAGTGTATGGATCATACATTTCTTCAGCAATCTAGGATCAGCAGGCTGGTATTTGTAGGGAAGAAAATAAAATCAAACAAAATAATATCCTAGAAAGACTTACAATTATCTCTGTTTCCCTTCTGAAACAAAGGAACAAAACTAGCCATTCTATGGTCCTCTGGAACCTCGCCTGAGACTAAAAGGATGTGAAGATATTTGTTAAGGCCCTGGTTATTTCCTCCCTTGCCTTCCACAGTATCCTGGGATAGATCTTGTCTGGCCCTGGGGACTTGTCTACCTCAATGTATTTCAAGACACCCAATACTTCCTCCATCATTATGTTCACCTGCCTGAGAGTATTCACACACCTTTCCCTAACCTCAATATTCCTCATGTCCCCCTCTTTGGTAAACACTGATGTGGAGTACTCAATAAAGATCGCACCAATTTCCTCTGGCTCTACACATAACTTCCCTCCTTTATCCTTGAGTAGGCCTACTCTTTCCTTAACCGTCTTCTTGCTCTCAATACATGGATAAAATACCTTGGGATTCTCCTTAACCTTGTT
>NW_025968220.1:0-25000 GCF_021869965.1 Rhincodon typus
GGACAACTTGAGTGAGTGGGCAAACGCATACCAGATTAAGCATAATGTGGGTAAATGTGAGCATATCCACTTTGGCAACAAAAGTAGAAAGACAGATTATCTGAATGGCAATAGTTTGTAAAACAGTCACTGAAAGTAAACATGCAGGTGCAGCGGGCAGTGATGAAGGCAAATTGTATATCGATCTTCAAAGCAAGAATACTCCAGTACAGCAGCAGTGATGACTTGCTGTAATTGTACAAGCCTGTGCTGATCTACATTCAGAGTACTGCATGCAGTTTTGATCTCCTTATGTGAGGAAGGGTGTTCTGGCTATGGAGGGAATGCAACAAAGGATTGATTCCAGGGCGATGGCAGGTATGAAGAGAGATTGGTTGTGATTATATTCATTGGGAGTTTGGGAGAAACTAGGGAGGGGGGGTGGTGCAAGGATGGGATCTAATAGAAACTTACAAAACTCTAACAAGCTAGGGCAAACGCAGGATGTTCCCAATGACCAGACAGTCCAGAATCAGGGGACAAAGTCTAAGGATAATGGAGACCATTTAGGCTGGAAATGAGGAGAAATTCCTTTACCCAGAGAATGGTGAAGCTGTGGAATTCTCTAACGCAGAAAACAATTGAGGCCAAAGCATTGAATATTTTCAAGAAGGATTCAGATATAGTGTTTAGGAATAAAGAGATCCAAGGGATTGGGAGAAAGCAGGAATCGGGTACTGAGTCAGCAATGATAATATTGAATCACAGGCTCGAAAGGCTGAATGATCTACTCTTGCTCCTAATTTCTATGTTTCTATGGAGAGGGATGAGAGGACACCAATGTGGAGTATAAATGCCAGCACCGACTAGCTGGGACGAATCACTAATTTCTGTGATATAAACTCTATCTAATTCTATTTAAAATGTAATTTATTCTTTGAACCATCCATTTTACATACGTTTTTACATTTTTCACATTTGTGGACTTAACTTGTGAGACTGGAAAAAAGGATATATTGAAAATAAGTCAATAAAACCATACATTCTATTAATCATTCATCAGCACATCCTACAAAGCATAAACATGGAGTATGTTTTGTAGTTTTGAAACCAGACTGGGAGATCCAAGGAAATTTGAATACGCTGAGTGTTGAGGGCAAGTTATTCAAGCTCATTACTTGAACAGCTCTGAAAATACTGTCAATGGCTAAAGAATGATGTTGTCATGCCTTGATAAGGTGAAGGCACTGACTCAGCCCAAAACAACCGTGCACGCTAAACAGCTTGCATAAATTATATAACCAAGCACTCTCTTCAGATGTGATCAAACAAACATTCACCTTTTTTTATATTCACTCATGGGATGTGGACGTCATTGGTTGGTCAGCATTCATTGCTCATCCCTAGTTGCCTTTGAACTGAATGGTTTGGTCAGCTATTTCAGAGGACAGTTAAGAGTCAACCACATGGCTATGGATCTGTAGTCACAGGTAGGCCAGACCAAATGAGGATAGCAGATCTTCTTCCCTGATGGACATTAGTGAACAAGGTGGCTTTGTCCAACAATCAACAATGGTCTCATGGCCATCAGTAGGACTGTTAGTTACAAAATATTAATGAATTCAAATTCCACCATCTGCCATGGCAGGATTTGAACCCAGATCCCTAGAACATTAGCTGAGTTTCTGGATTAATAGTCTAGCAATAATACCACTAGGACATCAGCTCCAGTATTTAGACACTCAATTTTGCCTACTCCACATTTGGCAATGGATAGCTGAGGTTATATAGCCAGACTAACTTATTTTCTCATTAATTCATAGGATGAGGAAGTTGCTAATTATGCCAGAATTTGTTGCCCAGCTGTGATTGCCTTGAGAAGGTTGTGCTGAGCTGGTATGTTGAACAACTGAAGTCCATTTGGTGTATTGAACAATGTAGGAGGCCATGCCAGGAGCAACACCAGACATAGCTCAAAATGAGGTATCAACCTGGGGAAGTTACAAAACATCTCACTAGTGTGCCAAACAGCAGAAGGAGCAAGTGATAAACAAAACTAAGTGATTTTACAACCAAAGTATCAGACCCAAGCTCTGCAGTCCTGTCACATCATGAATGATAGTGGATAATTAAACAATTCACTGGAGGAAGGACCCCGCAAATATCCCAGTACTCATTGACGGGTAGCCCAGCACAAGATCAGGTAGAAGTATTCGTAACAATCTTCAGCCAGAAACCATCAGTATTTTCCAGATGTCCCCTGGATCACAGACACAGTCTGCAGCCAATTTGATTCACTCCACTTTGATCCAGAAACAGTGAAAGAATGGCAATATATTTCCAAGTCAGAATTTTCAGTGGCTTGGAGGGGAACTTGCAGGTGGTAGTAGTTGTGGATTTGGAAGATACTGTCCAAAGAACCTTAGTGAATTTATGCTGTTCATCTTGTAGATGATGCACACTAATTGCTACTCAACATTGATGGAAGTGGGAGTGATAGTTTGTGATGTGGTTTCAAGCTTCTCGAGTGATGTTGGAGCTGCACCCAGTCCAGGCAAGTCGGGAGTATTCCATCAAATTCCTGACTTGCATCTCATAAATGGTGTACAGGCCGTGGGGAGTCAAGAGGTGAGTTACTCACTGCAGGACTCCAGGCCTCTGACCTGCTCTTGTAATCACAGTATTTACATAGCTGATGCAGTTTAATTTCTGGTCAACAGTAACCCCTATGACTTTGACAAAAGGGGATATAGTGATGGCAAAGCGTTGTATATCAAGATGCAATGGTTAGATTTGCTCTTGATGGAGACGGTCATTTTTTGGCCCTTATACAGTGCAAGTATTACTTGCTATTCGCCAGTCTTGGATATTATTTCTGAAGAAGGGTCCAGACCTGAAACATCAGCTTTCCTGCTCCTCTGATGCTGCCTGGCCTGGTGTTCATCCAGCTCCACACCTTGTTATCTCAGACTCCAGCATTGGCAGTTCCTACTATCTCTCTTGGATATTATCCAAGTTTTGCTCCATTAGGACGTAGACTGCTTTAGTATCTGAGGAGTTGTGAATGGTGCTGAACATTATGTAATCATCAGCAAACATCCCCACTTGTGACCTTATGACAGAGGGAAGATTGTCTATAAAGCAACTGAAAATGGTTGGACTCATGATACTAACCGGAGAAACTCCAGCTGAGATGCCCTGGAGCTGAAATGACTGACTTCCAAGTCAGAAGAGTTTTCCCCCTGATTCACCTTGACTCCAGTTTTGCAATGGCTTCTTGATTCCATGCTCTGTCTAATGTGGCCTTGATGTCAAGATCAGACACGCTCACCTCAACTCTGGAATTTGGCTCTTTTGTCCATGTTTGAACCAAGGCTGTAATGAGGTCAGGAGCTGAGTGGCCTGGGCAGACACTAAACAGAGCATCAGTCAGCGGGTTATCATTAAACAAGTGCTGCTTGCCAGCACTGTCGATGGCACCCTCCATCTCTTTAGTTAGGATTGACAGCAGACTAATGGGATGGTAATTGGCCAGACTGGACTTGTTCTGTCTTTTGAACAACTTTCCACATTCTTTTGTAGATGCTAGGGTTGTCGCTGTAATGTAACATCTTGATTATAGGCAGAGCAAGTTCTTGTGCACATGTTATCAGCTATATTACTGGAATGGTGTCAAGGCCCATTGCCTTTGCAGGACCAGTGCTTCAATCTGTTTCTTGGTATCACATGGAGTAAAACAAATTGGCCAAAAACTGATTGGCATTTTTTATGCAGGGTATCATTGGTGGAAGTCAAAATGGATCATCCATTCGGCAGTTCTGGCTGAAGGTACTTGAGAATGCTTCACCTTAACCTTTTGTTCTGACGTACTGGAATTCCCCATCATTGACGATGGGATGACTTGTGGATCCACTTCTTGCTGTGGCAAGTTGCTTAATTATTCACCAGCATTCATGACTGGATGCAACAGGATTGCAGAACTTAGATTTGATGTGTTGATTGTGGAATCATTCAGCTCTATTGCTTGTTACTTATGTTATTTGACACACAAATAGTACTGTTTTGTAACCTCAACTGGGTTCGCACCTCATTTTTAGGCAAGCCTGGTGTTGCTCCTGACATGTCCTCCTGCACTGTCCTGAAGAAGGGTCACTGGACTCGAGGTGTTACTGTCAGATTTGAGTTTCTCCAGCAATTTCTGTTCTTGTCTGCCTGCACTGTTTACTGAGCCAGGGTCGACCGCATACCTTGATATAATGGTAGAGCTGTAAATAAGCTGGGCCATGAGGTTGCAGTTGGCAGTACACAGAGCCAGGGACCCAGGTTCGATTCCACCCTTGGGCGACTGTCTGTGTGGAGTTTGCACACTCTCCCCGTGTCTGTGTGGGTTTCCTCCAGATGCTCCGATTTCCTCCCACAGTCCAAAAATGCAACCTAGGTGGATTGGCCTTGCTAAATTGCCTGTAGTGTTCAGGGATGTGTAGATTAGGGGGACGGGTCTGGGTGGGATGCTCTGACTGTCGGTGTAGACTTGTTGGGCCAAAGGGCCTGTTCCACACTGTAGGGATTCTATGATTCAATTATGCTCCTGATCATGGTTCATAGCACCCCTTGGATGCCTAACTTTAAATTGCTAGATCTGTTCAAAGTCTATTCCAGTTGACACAATGGGCGGAAGGGGGTTTTGGTGGTGGTATTCTCAGTGTGAATATGGGACTTTGTTAACACAAGGACTGTGCAATAGTAAGTCCTAAACATACATCCTAAACATATTCTTGCAGATTGGCGAGAACGAGCTCACTTATGTTCTTTCTTGATTGTTTGCTATAGGCCATGTTTCACAGACATGTCATTTAGAACTCAACCAGCTTGGTCAGTAGTGATGCTGCCCAGCCACAGCTATGGCAGTCATTAAAGTTTCCCACCCAAACTACATTGCATGTCTTTGCCACTTTCAGTTTTGCTCCAAATGATGTTCAACTTGGAGGAGTACTTATTCACTGGGTGACACAGTTAGTCATAGGTGGCAGTCAGCAGGACATTTCCTTGCCCACGTTTGACCTGATGCCAGGAGACTTCATGGGGAGTCAATGTTAAGGACTCCTAGAGCAACTCCCTTTTTATTGTATACCACTGTGTTGCCAGTCTGCCACCTTTATTGAAATGTCCTGCCGGTGGTGACAGTATGCTGTGTCTGAGGTACACATCAGTGAGTATGACTTTGTCAGGCGGATGCTTGACTAATCGGAGACTGTTCACCCAATTTCAACATTGCAATTGGTGGTGAGTGTTGACAATGGCTGCAACCACCATGCCAGGTGGTCTGAGACAACAAAGTGCAGAGCTGGATGAACACAACAGGCCAAGCAGCATCACAGGAGCAGAAAGGCTGACGTTTCGGGCCTAGACCCTTCATCAGAAACGTCAGCCTTTCTGCTCCTATGATGCTGCTTGGCCTGCTGTGTTCATCCAGCTCTGCACCTTGTTGTCTCGGATTCTCCAGCATCTGCAGTTCCTACTATCTCTCATGCCAGGTGGTCCGTCTGGTTTAATTCCTCTTTTGAGACTTACTAATCTGGTTCAATACAACAGAATGGCTTGCTCTGTTATTTCAAGTGGGCACTTAACAGTCAACCATTTGAATGTGCAGTCAGACGTAAAGAAGGCAGATTTCCTTCCCTGTACAAAATTAGTGAATGAGATCGATTCAACAATGGTTTAATGGTTTCATGGTCATTGTTAGACTCTAGATTTTCAGTGAATTCAGATTTTGCAGTGGGTTTTGAACCCCAGTACCCAGAACTTTACCTGGGACTCTGGATTATTTGTCAGTGACATTATCACTACTCCATCGCCTCCCCTATATCAACCTGTTCAGTTGTGTTATGACACACCTCAGCAAGATGTGCAACTTGAATTCAGATCTTCTTTCACAGGAGATCAGAGCACAAAAGACTATTCAGGTATTCCAGTCATTAAGGTTCATGTGCTGGGCCAAGGCAAACTTTTGTTAGTCTAATTTTTGCTTTGCTATTAAACCTCTGTGCTCCGTGTAAATGAAGGGATCAATCAGGTGATGATGCTTCAACCCCGTTCATGCATTTTAAGACATCTTTAATGGAGGCAAGGGTCTTATGCTGCACCATAACGGAGTCAAAATTTGACTCTGACCTACATATAAACAGGAACCAATGTAAACTATACAGTTCCTGGAGTGGGCTTCCATCACTCGCATCCTGCCAATCAGACGAAAACCCATTTATGCATACTCCAAAGGAGATAATACAGAGCAGGTAATAGGATGGATAATCGAAAGCTTTGTCAAAGACATTAGTTTTAAGGGCAGTTTAGAGACACAGAGGTTTAGTGAGGGAATTCCAATACTTAGGGCCTATGCAGCTGTAGGCGTAGTTACCAATGGTGAAATAGTAATTTATCTTAGCACCCTTAATGGAATAAAATGTCGAAAGGCATTATGCAATATTATCAACAACATTTGACACAGAGTCACGGAAGGAGGTACTAGACCAGATGACCCAAATTGCTGGTAAGGTGTAGCAACCCATTATATTCATTCACTGTGTAGAGTGGATGCAATTTTTCTTGAACTGAGCACTCATCCCATAAGTTTTTGGGTCAGTGTCTATTTAATCAGGTTTCACAACAGTGATTCGCTAGACATAGCCATGGGTAGTATATATTTAACTACATGACATTTATTCTGAAAACGTTAGCACTTCAAGGTGAGTGGTTGTTATTACTTAAGTTACCCCTGTTTCATTCATTATTTTTAAGTCTAAGCACCATACACTTAGTAAGGTCACACTTAACTCTCATCCCTTATTACAAATGACTGTAATACTGAATGCTTTACTTGCTAAACCATTTCAGAGGCATTAAAAGTTTGCCACAGGAGGCAGGGATGTCCAGTATGTTGAAATCTGGAATTCATAACACAGACATAATTGAACTGACACCATTGATGCCAAGATGTGCAGGTTAGGTGAACTGGCTATGCTAAATTGTTGGTAGTGTCCAGGAATGTGCAGGCTAGGAGAATTAGCCACACTAACTGCAGGGTTATGGAGATAGGCTTTGTCTGAATGGGATGCTCTATGGAGGGTTGGTGTGAACTCAATTGCCCAAATGGCCTCTTTCTGCCCTATAGCAATTCTATGATTCTATGGTTTGAAAGGCCAAATGCACCTCTGCACCTAATTCATATATTCCTATGTAATAAAAAGTTCAATAAAAATGTTCTGGACTAACTCACAAATTACTACATTTAGCACATGGGTACATTCAATTTAATGACTTGCTATGTTGAACTTCAAACTTACAACCATTGGATACCATGATGACTGAACTCCTAAACTCTGGTTTATAATCACATTCCTCATCTCCGTTCATAGTTCTTCTTTGTCATTACATGGTTTAGAAGATTTGTATTAAGCACAAGCCCTTGAATTTTTTAAGTCTCTTCATTAATTATTGTTTAAATACCTGTGACCACAACTGTTGCTGCTCTTTGCACCCTTTCCAATGATTCACATTAACAAAGTTAAATAATTACAGAAATATCATGTTTCAATGAGGACTATACATTGTAAATCTGATCTGAAATTTCTCCAAAGTATCTTAACAGTGACAGCCATAGCTTAATGGATAGCACTGTCACATTAGTGTCATGAAATTGCAGTCTGTTTGCAACCTTATTACTGTATTTAATCCCAAAGGTTCCAAGGACACATTTCAAGCTCAGGATGACTCTTCTTCTGAACTCAGAACTCAGTCAATGTTGTATCACAGGAAAAGCAGCAGCCAATTTGGACACTGTAAGATTCCATAAGCCTCTGAGAACTAATAAAACCAAACAATCTGCTTCAGCATGTTGATAAATGGTGGTCACTTAACACTCAAGAGTTAGGGCTGGGGTCAATCACATAATACTGATTCAAAGGTAACAACTGGGATAGAGCCAGCACATTTAAATATCCAGCAGAGGAGAGCTCACTCATAGACGCATAGGAACAGAAGTAGGCTATGCAGCCCCTTAAGCCTGTTATGCCATTTGATGAGATCATGGCTGATCTTGGGTCTAACTCTATTTAACTGACTTTGCTCCATATTCCTTGAAACCCCAGATAAATTTTTGTTAAGCAATCTCAGATTTAAAACTAACAGCTGACCTAGCATCCCCTGTCCTTTGTGGAAGAGTTTCAAACATCTACCACAGTTCTTCAGAACTGAAGTTAAGGGTAAGTTTAAATAGCGTAAGAATAGAAAACCTATCATTTGTCATGAAGAATTAGCTGTTTGGATTTCAGAACTGAAGTTCGGGGTCACTGAACCTGAAATGTAAACTCTGCTTTCTCTGCACAGGTGCTGCCAGACCTACTGAGTTTTTCCAGTAATTTCTGTTTTTCTTTCAGATTTCCAGCATCCGCAGTTCTTTGGTTTCTTTGATCTATCATCCTCTGCATCTAATGGGACTAGATTACTTTCGGATATCTGGTTGCGCAGATGAGTTGGACTGAAGTCAGTTTCAGTCCTGTACAACTTTACGACTCTTAAACTTTGTCCCTGACTGATCAAGAATCTATCTCAGCCTCAAAATATACACAAGGACTTGCCCTCATCAGCTCTCTGTGGCAAGAAGTTCCAAAGAGTCACAACCCTCTAAGAGAAGAAATTGCTCCTCTTCTCAGTTCCAAATTAACATTCCTTTATCAATCTGCCATTAAAAGGCTGATGGAACGGAGCATCTTTAATTGGGTAGGGGGTAACAAAACAGAAGTGTAAACGCCCCTTTAATGATCGACGGGCGGTGCGTCCAATCGGACGCAGGAAAGGGTAAGGAGGCGGGATTGACGGGTGGCGTACAGCCAATAGGCTGCAGGGGGTGGCGAGACCTGCCCGGGCAGTTCAGTCGTCGCGCGGGGAGACATCTGTCTGCCCTCGCGCCCCGGGAGCGGGATGGGGGAGGCCGGCACGCGGGCGGACGGTTAGAAACAGCCCCGACGGACAGCGCGAGAGACGACCGGCTGAACTGACAACTCGGGCGACTCTACCTGATCGAAACGTGGTTTCCCCAGAGCAAACAGAGGGTAGTCCCCTTTTCCACCTGCTGCCATTTCCAACAGGTCTGCGGTCGTGAATCTCAAATCGCTTTAATCCCGAACGCCGCCCACACCTCCGTTGCCCTCGGAATAGGGGGTGGGGCAAAGGGCGGCCGAGCCGCGGACCGGAAGTTGTTGTAGTTCCTCGCTGGGGCCAGCTGCTCGCTGAACTACATTTCCCGACGCGCCAACCTGCGCATGCGCTGTACCCTTATCTGCCCCAGTCAATGCTGGAAAGATTCCGTGTTCAGGAAGGGTTCCACCCCCCACACCTGAAACGTTAACTCAGATATTCTCCTTCACAACTGCTGTCAGACGTGCTGAGCTTTTTCAGCAACTTCTGTTTTTGTTCTCGTAAAGACTCCATTCGCTCAGTTCCTCCGTCTCCGTGGCACATGTTCCGATGAGGCCAACTTCGACAAAGGGAGTCCCCGCTCTACACCTTGTTATCTCAGATTCTCCAGCATCTGCAGTTCCTACTATCACTGAAACAATTTTAACCCCACTGCAAAGCCTCTTCTAAGGATACCTACCTTGAAGAAGTCACCCTCCTCCCTCCGGAAAGACCTCAGTGGATCTCTCTCCCACTGCAACTCTCTTGTAATCTCTTCGGCCCTGAAACTGCTCGCCTTTATCCATCTTCTATCCGCCTCCCCCTCTCTCTCTATTTATTGCAGAATCCCCTTCCCCTCCCCCTTCCCCTCCCCTCCCCCATTTCTGAAGAACGGCCTCCACACGAAACGTCAGCTTTCCTCCTCGGCCTGCTGTGTTCATCCAGCATTACACCTTGTTATCTCCGAAATGTCCACCTTCTTCCTCAGCCGAGGATTCCCCAGCTCCATTGTCAACAGGGCCCTCAAACGGGCCCGACCCATCTCCTGCACTTCCGCCCTCACCCCTTCTCTTCCCTCCTGCAACAGCGAAAGGGTTGCATTTGGTCTTCCCTACCAGCCCACAAGCGTCCACATCCAGAAGATCATCAGACACCATTTCCGCCACCTCCAGCGAGATGCCACCACTAGACACATATTTCCCTCCCTCCCTTGCCCACCTTCCGCAGGGACCATTCTCTCTGCGACACTCTAGTCCACACTTCCTTCACCGACCCACAGCCCCATGCCACCTTCTCCTACAACTGGCCCATTTACCTCCTCCCTTACCACTATCCAAGGGCCCAAACATAACTTCCAGGTGAAGCAGCACTTCACCTGCACTTCTCTCAATTTAGTCTACTGCGTTTGCTGCTCACAATGTGGTCTCCTCTACACTGGGGAAACAAAGCGTAGACTGGGTGACCGCTTTGCAGAATATCTACGTTCTGCCTGCAAAAAGACCCTGAGCTTCCAGTTGCCTGCCACTTTAACGCAGCACCTTGTTCCCTGGCTAACATGTCTGTCTCTCACTTGCTGCAGTGTTCCAGCAAAGTTCATCACAAGCTGGAAGAACAACACCTCATTTTCAGCTTGGGGACCCTGCAGTCCCCCAGACTCTATATAGAGTTCAATAATTTTAGGGCCCGAACTCTCCCATGTTCTAGCTTCTACCTCACATACCAGGCCTTGTTATCACATAGCCTGCCATTACATACTACTTATTGTTATCCACTAACAATCTCCATTAACAGCTATTTACCCTCCTAGCCAGATCATTGTCAACTCTTTTGTTTGTGTAAGAAGGTGGACATTTCGGGGATAACAAGGTGTAGTGCTGGATGAACACAGCAGGCCGAGGAGGAAAGCTGACGTTTCGTGTGGAGGCCGTTCTTCAGAAATGTGTAACTCTCTTTGGGGACTATCCCCACTTATCGTTTACTCCTTACCCCCTCCCCCCACCCTATCTTCTGCATATAAACCAATATTTTCCTAGCTATGATCACCTCTGAGGAAGTCACCGGACCTGAAACCTTCACAGATGCTGATGCCAGACCTGCTGAGCTTTTCCAACTACTTCTGTTTTTACCCCAGTCTATGCCAGTCAAAGGAACTAATGGTCAACTCATTGAAAAACTTAGTAAAGTGGAAATATTAATGTGCTGAATTGACTTACCTGGAGGTAGAGTCATGAGGAACGCTGTAGAACACCTGGCTACTACTTTAGAGATTAATTAATTGGGATTTAAAAGTAAATATTGAAAGTATTAAATATTAATCACAAGTATCAAGTAAGCAACGAGTAAGTTTTACCTTTAAAGTTTAAAGTTTAAGCAAGATCTGTCGACACTGGTAAGGTGTATCAAGTATTAGTGGGCAATATCAGTATTTCTAAGGTTTATTAATGCTATATGCAAGCTGCATCAGCCTTTTAAGGCAGCTGACCTGATTGGCACCCCATCCACCACCTTCATCTTCACTTCCTCGATTAGTCATCCAGGGTACTCTAGCTTTGGATACACCATATTTATCTCATGGATATGTACCTAGCTTACGCCCTACTCAGTCTTTCTTTTGAAATTTTCCTATTTTTCATCCACTGTTTTATCCACCAAAAATGTGTTTCCAACCAATGTGCTCTAGTTGAATTTTTTAGACCTCTGAAATCTGCCCCTTTCCAGTCTGGTATCTTAATCATTGACTGATTTTTATTCTTTTTGAACATGATAAGGTTCAATATTAAGTTATGATCCCTATTTCCCAAATGCTACACCATTCTCCACTTGGTCTGTCTCATTTTCTAGGACCAGATCCAGCACAGTTCCCTCTTGTTTATCATGTTTATCAGGATTCTTGTAGGAGTTAACAAATAGTATCCATCATGAGAGAAGCTGAAAGACGACCTCAGGAGGTGAAACCTTAAGTACCTGTCTTTTTGTTATTGTCAAAAGGTATTCAAATATGAACAAACAGCAAATCAAGTATAAAGTGTTAATAGGACATGCCTTACCAGACAAAGATAAAGCGTCCTAGCACTTTGTCAAGCTAGAAAGATAAGTAAGAAGTTACTGCAAATGGACAAAAGTTTGCCACGCTCCAGCTGTGGAGATCAGCTACATCTGTGTGTCCATTCTCTAGAAACTAAACATGGGCTTTGCTGGCTGGCCAGTATTTATTGTCCTTACCTAGCTGCCCTTGAAAAGGTGGTGGTGAGCCACATCCTTGAATTGCTGCAGTCCATGTTCTGTGGATAGACCCGTAATACCCTTAGGGAGGGAATTCCAAGATTTTGACCCAGTGACAGTGAAGGAATGGCGACGTCATTTCCAAGTCAGGATGGTGAGAGGCTTGGAGAGGAACTTGCAGCTGGTGGTGTCCCATGTATCTGTTGTCCTTGTTGTTTTCACTGGAAGTTGTCATGGGTTTGGAAGGTGCTGTTGAAAGATCTTTGGTAAATTTCATCAGTGCGTCTTGTAGATGGTACACACTGTTGTTACTGAGCATCAGCAGCAAATACATAGGAATACCACAATGTGCAAGTTCCCCTCTAAGCCTGACTTGGAAATATATTACTATTCCTTAAGTGTCACTGGGTCAAAATCTTGTAACTCCCTTCTGTATGGCATTGTGGGTGTCCCTGCACTAGGCAGGTACTGCAGTTTAAGATGGTGGTTCACCACTAACTTCTCAAAAGTTGCTCATCCTTGAAAGAATTAAAGTTTGTACTCTGTTCCCAACCCTTGACCTTGATATGCTCTTGGATCCAAAAGTTAGATATGACAGAGATTAGATGCTTAAGCAAAACAATTTCTACTGTATTGCCCTCTGATTACTACAGGTCCTGCGTTTCCAGCACCTTCTAATCTGTAACATTCACTTTTGAGAAGGCAGTAGTTCCATCAGAGCATACCATTGCTATACAAGTCACACAGTATCTTGACTTGGAACTGTATTACCAATCCCTCAATGTCACTGCGACAAAATTATGAAACCTCCTGCCTGAGAGAACATTAATCTGAAAGAGTGCTGACTAGCACCTTCTCAGGGCAACAAGGGATGGATAATATGGCAGCCTTACTCATGACACTCGCATCTTGAAAACGTTTCTTTTATAAAAAATAAAAATGCGATAATGCCATGTGCTGTGGATTAGCATCAACTGGAGTGAGTTAAGACTTGCTAAACTATTTTCCATAAACATTTGCAAGAAAAAGATAAACATTTTCATCCGTCAATCTACATATTTGGCAAAGATATCTACGTCACCCAATCTCAAGAAAACATTTATTAAAAGTTCTGACACGTTACTTGATTATTTCATGATTTAACTTTATTAACAAGCAGCATTTTTTTAAAAGCTCCATCTCCACTTCCTGAAAGCAGGATTTTGTTTTAATTACATAAAGGCAGAAGAGTTTAGACAGGGTTCTCTTCAATCTAAAATAAGGTAAGATGTATTGCGATACTATACAACAAAACTGAACAGGATAGGGACATGTTGAGGTTCTATACATTGTGACTGTCTAAGAAAGGGGTAAGTATCCTGAAATGCTGTACATTGAATGCTGTCTACCCACAACGGCAGCTAATGAAGTAGAGAAAAAAATCCAATTCCAAACTTATCCACTTCAAAATAAATCAATGACATAAATTACTGTTGAAAACGTTTCAGTTCCACAAGTAAGTCCACAAAAGAAAAGTTTTTATCCCTTCAGCCCCGTGTTCTCCACGAGTTATTCCGTAGGTGATGATACAAGTTGATCATTGCAGTGACTCTACCCCTTAGGACTTTTATAACATAGGAATCCATATGGGAACAATAAATGCAACACCAGCATTCAGGATAATGAACTTCTCAACCTTAGGTTTTACTCAATTTTTAACTGGATCAAATTTAAATTTTAAAAGAAGCTTATAACAATGGATTTGCTTTAGAACAGATGTACAGTTTTTGAACACTCACTTTGGAAGCTGAGTTAGGATAATATAAAGTATACTGACAAGGCAAATATTTTTATACAGTGCTTGAAACAATATTTGTTGATAAATTCCAACTATGAGACAGAAACCAACCAACTCTTAGAAAAATAACTGAAGTTTTAATGTAGATGCTTTCCTGAGGACTTTTACATTTAGGGAACACTGTTCCCGTCAAAACATTTGTGATTTTGCTAGTAAATGAAAAAGATTTTCTTAACAATATCATATAGAAAATTTCTGATTTTTATTTCAGCCACTAGTCATCGTTTGTTTCGAGTATTTTAATGCAGTCATTCATGGTTGTGAACAGATGAGGAGTTTCAATTGGAAACAGACCTCAGATGTGACCTAGGAGTGGAGAATGGCAACAAAATTGTCCTGCAATCACCTGATAAATTTATTCAAATATATTAAATTGCGTGTTTAATGAAAGATGCCATTATGGACAAAGGACCTTCAGGACCAACTTTCAGCACTGCTGATTGAGCTGCTATCAAAAATACTCTAGTTGCCTTCAGTGTCCAGGACTAGGGAGGGGATAAATGAAGCAGGGGAGTTTCCCCAATGCCAATTGTTTGAACCTTACCAGAGAAAGTGCACTAGTGTGGATATTTGGCAAGAATCAGTTCAGGCTCTCACTGTGACACAATACACTGGATGGATTATATTACTTCTAGAAACAGTCACAATTTCTGATTGGTGAATGGAAAAGGCAGTGGCAAAGTATCTGGTCAGTTATTGTTCTTTTGAAATGCCATCAATTCTGTCACATCAACAACAGTTAAATTGCATACAGAAGCTTTCTTATTCCTCGATAGCAGACAGTTACAGAGCCAAAACAGATGAGAAAAACAAACAAGACATTGGGTTTTGTACAAGAAAATGGGTTTCTGACAGATGGCTGGAAGATGAGTATAAATGAAAAACACTGAACATATTTTATGGAACTTGTTTCATGCTTGCAAAGGCACAGGAATTTGGTATATAGCGCGGGTTATATGCAGTTTAAGACTACTTTTAACTTTGCTTCAACCCGAGGGAAGTCTCCTTACTGTGCAAGCTCTGAATGTTTTCTCTTTCAGAACTTACATTTTGCATAGCAAACACCCCATGGCCTGTAACAAAACTGCCAATTTGTTGTCAATCTGTATTGAATTATAGGATAAGCTTGATGCTGCAGGCTCACGCCCACTAACAACAGGTTGCCCTAATTTCACTCCGAGTTTTGTCCATCCAACAAATCAGAGCTGCATTTGCCTCTTGGCCGCAATTGTGAAAACACAGCGTTTCAACCAAAGTGTGACTAAGTCATGTTCCCCTTTAACCATCTCTTTAGCGACTCATTAATCTCCCTCTTGGGACAATCATTTAAAAACACAGGCCATCTACAGCAGGAAAGTGATTACATCAGTTGTACTATTTGGTTCCAGAATTTACTAGTGTAAGGGTAGAAAGGAAACCCTTCTACAGTCACAAGGCTATATCATTTGTTAACTGCCTTGTTCTTCAACTTTTCACTCACTGATTGGAGAATGCTGGGCTTTTGCTCCATGACTTGCACTAGGACTACATCGATGTATTCTTCTAGATCTCGCACATGCTCCTCTTTCTTCTTCATCTCCATCTCCTGCTGCAGAATTATTTTGATGAGTTCATCATGAGTCAGGTGGTAGTAACGAGCAACTGGGTCAGTGAGCTTGGATTCCTGCAACACAATTAACCCGGTTAAATTAAAAAAAATACACCAATTAGAAAAAATGATCCAACAAGCAGAGCTATGCCTTCCTGGCTCAATGAATAAAAACAAATCTCAAGCACCATTCAGCTCACTGGTCTACATGGAATTTTCTACCCCTTCACTGCATGGAGTGATTGATCTCAGTTGAGGTGGAAGGACAGGCATTTCAAATCCTCTGGGTCAGAATTCCTATTCTTTTGTTGCTGGTGTTGGCTTGACTCAGTTAATAGTACTTGTAACCAGAAGTCCAAGATTTGAACACTTAGTGCAGGCTTCAGTGCAGTACAAGGGTAGCAGTAATGTCTTTTGACTCAGATATTGAACAGTGGACCAGATTTGTTTGGGTTCGTGGAGCATTTTCATATTTTAAATCATTCTTAAGGTGACAGACTATCAGTTGCCTAATATAAAATTTAGAAAATAAAAATTGGAATGGAGGAGAGAGATTTAAAACAATAGATAAAATAAATAGGGGCTTTTAATTTCAGTACAGTCTGTGACCAACTTAACATTGAGAATAGATTTATAAGGATGGGAAAATTAAAGGAATGCTGTACCTAATTAAGCCGGTTTACCGATAAACAAGCATTCACGGGAGAGGAGAGTTTTTAATTGCTAGTCACCACTTCATTATCTTGGCAGCGAAGAACTTCCTTAATGGTTAATATTTCAACCAGGGGCTGTCACATCACACCACACTCAATCCTCTCCAAAATAAATATCAACAGCTGAGCATGGCCAGCAGGCCTGCAAGTCCCTTCTGAGCCTAAATAATCACATTAAGCCCTTCCATTTTATACCAGTGGTGGGCACTTTCTAAGTAACTTAATAGACTTCAACAGCAGTGTTCACTTTGCTTAAGTGCAATCAAACAAGGAGGCCTTCAGGCTAGGCTTTGTCAACTGCAGTAGCACATCCAGGCCAAACCTAGTTTGCTGAAGAGCACCTCCTACATCTGGGCAACCATACAGTACACACTCATCCTGAATGCAAAATGAAGCTCCCTGATGCTCTTTGGAAACGAACTCCCGTTGCGAGAATTCCAGGCTCAAAGAGCTCTCATTGCCCTCAAGTGGTGAGCTGCCATATGAAGTCACTGCAGAGCATGTGGTGATGGTACAACGCACAATACTGTTAGGGATCCAGGATTCCGACAAGGTAACACTGGTGATTTTTTTTTTCCCCCACATACAGACTGTGTGAGCTTTGTTCCATGTCTCCAATCCCACTGTTTCATTCACCAGCATCTTCCCAGAAATCAAAATTTCAGGCAACCCACCTACAACAATTTATGTTCATATAATACCTTTATGGCATTCCAAGATACTTCGTAGCAATAGCAGGAAGGTAATTAAGATTGTGTGCCAATAGGGTTCTTAAAGAGCTAGGTATTAAATATAGCAAGGCAAAGAAGGTAGGGGAGGGGATGTCAAAGATTGCAATGAGGAGTGAGTGTGCAGAGAATGATTCGAACAACAAACATTATAGAGGAGGAGAAGTGCAGGAACAGGTATGGAAGAGGAAGAGATTCAAGTTGGGTTTGTAGGTCCGGAGGAGGAGAGAGAGGTGCTGGAGAGATTTATAGGAGTGAACAATAATCTTGGAATAGATGCAGTGGTTAAGCATGAATTAAGCAAGGTTTCCCTTCACGTCGTCTCAAGCTTATTTGAGAAGAGGTCCGTGCAGCTAAAGATGTTATTTGATTGCCCTTGCTATTTTCCTGAGATCCAACCCTATGCATTCTCCAGCCTACAGAAAATCTGGTGAAATTACACTTAAGGCAGTTGCCAATAAGAAAAAGTGCACTTTTGTGTAAATCTCCTCCAGTTCTACTCAATAGAATTCACTCAGTTACAGTCGTTTGGTTATACAGAACTTGAGTATTGCTGAAAAAAGACACTTAGAAGCTTTTTGTATTGCAATCATCAGGACAATTCATAAAAAAAAAGAAAGGAAAACTAGGACTTATACTGAATGAGAGGACAGTGTTGACTGGTTGGTAAGTGTGCTCTGATTGTTAAAAACGTCACCAGAATAACACACCGGTTGATGATAACTGACAGTTAACTGCCAATCTTTGAACAAATTTTATAACTAGCAATTGGCTAATTGTTCAAGGCATTGACCTGAGAAATGAACTAGCAAATGGATATTACTTAAGTAAAAGCAAAATACTGTGGATTCAATTTTTTAAAAGTACGAGAGAAGCTCAGCACATCTGGCAGCATCTGCGGACAGCAAAACAATTAACATTTTGGGTTCAGTATGTATTTTCTTCAGATCTGAATGGCTGTCACTTATTTTGTTGAGTTGAACAGGTCCAATGTGGATATGTGTCCTTTCTGTCTGCAAAGAACAGGGCCCGATATCTTGATCTATATAAGTACCAATACTTCCAAGTACACCACACTAAGTCCAACTGACAATCCTAAATTTCTGTTCAGTGTAATCCTTCATACATGATTATCCTGCAAATGTCCAGTGGAGAATTGCATTTAATGTTGCAAGTTTTGCAAACACAAACTGACTTGAGTATGGTCAGCACTTTGCTTGTTGTTAACAACCAAAGGGACATGCTGTTTGATACAATCCCACAGTACTTGAGAGGTCTGGCCTACATACCAGGCAATATGCTGGCACTGAATCTTTTGAAGAGTCCTGATGAATGCAAGATGAAAAGCTTTGACAAAATATCATTTTATCAGCAACAGTTCATTTATCTTAAATGTAACCATATTTTCTGGTATCTCCATAGCTTACTTCTTGTAATGGCTGTGCAGAACATAAGAAACAGGAGCAGGAGGCCGCCATCTGGCCCATTGAGCCTGCTCTGCCATTCAATAAAATCATGGCTGATCTTTTCATGGACTCAGCTCCACTTACCCACCATTCACCACAACCTTTAATTCCTTTACTGTTCAAAAATCTATCTTTGCCTTAAAAACATTCAATGAGGAAGCCTCAACAGATTCACTGGGCAGGGAATTCCACAGACTCAACGCTTTGGGTGAACAGGTTCCTCCTCAACTCAGTCCTAAATCTGCCTCGCCCTTATTTTGAGGCTATGCCCCCTAGTTCTAGCTTCACCCGCCAGTGGAAACAACGTCCCTGCTTCTATCTTATCTATTCCCTTCATAATTTGATATGTTTCTAAGATGCCCCTCATTCTAAGAAATTCCAATGAGTATAGTCCCAATCTACCTAATCTCTCCTCATAAACCAAAACTCTACACTCCGCAATCAATCTAGTGACTCTCCTCTGCACCCCCTCCAGTGCCTGTACATCTTTTCTCAAGTATGGAGACCAAAACTGTACACATTACACGGAGAAACTGTATATAGTATCCTGAGGATTCATCAATATTTTGATTAATTCAAATCATTGTTACTTCTTTACACGTGTACACAGTGCTCATGTACATGAATCTCAAAATGTTATTTTCGTCTAACGGGCTTTCCATTCATAGCCTATTGTATCTATTGTTTAATTCCTGGTTTCCCTCCAAAATGTATCACTTGACACTTAACCAGATTAAATTCTACCTGCCACCTGTCTGCCATTTCACTACCTTTTCTGTGTCTTCGCAAAATCTTTCATTATGTTCCGCATTGTTTTTAAACATATTACTTGTACAATAACCCCACCCCTAGTCGTCCATTTACCTTTACTGCTTCCTGCTCCTCCTGACCTGATGCTGGTGATTTGATGGGGCTGATACTTCCTGTGGTCACATTCTTCAGTTTCTCAAGCCCGCTGCTTAAAGTGCTGCCAAGATCCAATAGACCAGATTTCTTCTCTGTAATCTGCACAGTACTGATCGGCTTCACAGGATGAGGGCTGATGGGATAACAGAGAAAGTAACTCATCTAACATACTATCACGGTACAGGCTGAAAAACGTTTTTTAATTTTAAAAAAAAATTGGTCTCATCAGAATAGTTGCTGGGTTCCAGATCCTCACAGACCAGCAGATTTCCAATTCCTTATTGTGACTCTGCCAGGAAATGTCTGCAGACATCCTACAGTCCCCATTTTCTTTGACGGGCCAGAGATATTTTGGTAATCTCATGTATTAAAAAGAAACTTTTGTTTGCTTTCTTTTCTACATGCCTCAATTTAAATAGTTAAGGATTTGATTGTTAGACCACAATAGAGAATTGTGTACAGTTCTGGCTACTACAACCGTTCTCTACTCCAAAGAAATCTCATTTGAGATGGCACACATATGCCTTACAAGGATGCTACCTGGAACGGAAATTATTAGCTATTAGGAAGATTGGATAGATTGGGTTATTTTCTTAGGAGAAGGAGACTGAAGGGAAATTCAGTTGAAGTGCATAAAATTATGAGGAGTCTGTGGATAAAGGATAAAGTTGCCATAATCCTACCTGACCATAGGGCTGCTCTCTCATTAGAGACAGACAATTGGTGGTGGCTTAACTGGAGGGGTTCAGATAGAGGGTCCTTGATGGTTACTTCAGCCAGTGTAGGAATTGAACCCATGCTATTGGCATTACTCGGCATTGCAAACCAGGTAACCAGCCAACTAAGCTAACCAACCTGTCGTCTATAAAGTAGATAGAAGGGACCTTTTTCCCTTAGCAGAGAAGTAAACAACCAGGGGATGCAGAATTAAAGTAATTCGTAGAAAGATTAGAGGGTTGTTGAGCCATGCAATTATTTCAGCACACAAGGCAACCATTTGGCACGGTGTTTACACTGGCTTACAGTGAGAATTTCACCCAGTACCATTCCCTCACCTTCTCTCGATAACTCTGCACATCCTTCCATTTCAGATATCAACCCTCTTGAATGCCTTAATTGAACCTGGCTCCAACCAAGCTTTCAGGCAGTGCATTCCAGATTCCAACCACCCAGTGTGGTGGCTTCTCCTCAAGACATCATTCCTTCTTTTGCCAATTATCTTTAACCTTTTCCCTCTTGTTCTCAATCCTTTCATTCACAGAAACCAGTTTTCAAGACCATAAGACACAGGAGCAGAAATTAGGCCATTTGGCCCACCAAGTCTGCTCTGCCATTCAATCATGACTGATAAGTTCCTCAACCCCATTCTCCTGCTTTTTCCCCGTAATCCTTGATCCCCTTGATAGATCAATATACTCTGTCCAGGTGCCTCATGATTTTGAGCAAATCTCCTCTCAACCTTCTCTTCTCCAAAGGAAACAGTCCCAGTTTCTGTAATCTATCCACAAACTGAAGTTCCTCATCCCTGGAATATTTTCTGCACTCTAATCCTCCCTCCAGCGAACTGGAGGCAATACACCAGTTGAGGCCAAATGGGAGATTTGTGCACCCAATGGGTGATGAGGGTCTGGAATTCTTGCCTGAAATGATGGGGGCAGCAGAAAGCCTCACTGCAATTGAAAAAACCCTTAGATTTCGACTTCAAGTACTGAAAGCTACTGGGCTATGGATCAAGAGCTGGAAGTTAGGTAAAGACTGGATATTTCTTTTTTAGCTAATGTGACAATAATGAGCCAAAGGCCTTCTGTACTGTAAATTGATGTCTGATTAGTTAGCTAAGGAGAAGTCATTTGTTCTCATGATGAAATCAAGTGTTCGATACGTAACCTAAAATTAGACTGGGCCATTCAGAGGTGATGCCACACAGCATTTCTTCACTAGTAGGGTAATGGAATTCTGTTGTTACTGGAGCTCAATGGAGACTTTCATACCAGAGGTTAATGATATTTTTACTGGGTCAAGGATATTAAGATATACACATTCAGGGTGGTTAACTGGAGTTGAGTTATAAAATCAGACAGAATTTAAACAAATGGAGGAACAGATTCTGGTGATGAAATGGCCCATTTTCCTCATTCAGTCCCAACTGCATAACTCACTCTATCTGTAGGAGTGTGTCACAAAGTACAGTAACCATCGGGGTTCTATTTGATTGTAGAGGGATCATTCCAGACAATCCTCTGCTCCGGACAAACGTTCCGGCAGAGGTCGTTGAATAGGGAAAAGGGGCAGCCTGATTTGTCCCTTCTCCATTTCAAAAACACAAAGATTAAATGCTACTTTGCTAGAATTTTGTGGCCTATAATTGTGGTGTCCGTGGCGGGTGAAAGACAGTGCTAATTGAATTTAATGTTCCACTATTGAAGGCTTCAATAAGTTCACAGCCAAATACAGCTCTTTGAGCAGGCAGTACTCCTTTCGGAACACAGGGGAACTATTTTTCACTGCACTTTGTCTTAACCTTTTTGTCCTCAGGTCCCAAGCTACATCAGAAAATGAAGTGCACCTCATTCACGGTGGAAGCCAAGATGGTGGTATAAGACCCTTCAGCTGGAGCTCATCTGCTCTGTCGGTTTCTCTCTCTCCTTTTTTTCCCCTCTCTCGGTGTTTCTTTTCTTCACTCCCAGCTTCAGCATGGACCCAGCAAGGCGTCCTCTCGGCCTGATCTCTCAGCAGCCCATGGCGGTCTCTCGGCCCGGTGTGGCGGTGTCTCGATGTGAGAGTTGGTCCTGCCCAGACATGTTCTGGAGACAGCAGGAGATTGGGGAGGCGGCTGCTTCAGCATCAACAGCGGCCTTGGCATCATGGCCCACACGGGAAGAGTGAGCGGTGAGGGAGGTCCCCTGGCATCTGTGGCGGCGGCATCGAGAACAGGCAGCTGAGGTCTCTCCCGGATAGTGAGCTAAGCAGAAGGCTCATCAAAGGCTGCCGAGCTTTTAACTTAAATCCTTTATTTTTCTAGTTTATATTAAGAAGGGATTTAAAGTCAACTATTACCTTATTTCACTAGTTTTCTAATACCACCAGCATGGCGATGCCTGCCCTGACAGCCCTAGACACACCTGTTCCCTCTGTCACTGCTTCAGAAGCCAGATCTGTCTTCCTGGGAGTCATTCCAAGGAAAGTGATGGGCCCGGACGGTGTCGCCGGCCAAGCACTCGGATCCTGTGCAGACCAACTGGCGGAGGTACTCAGTGACATCTTCAACCTCTCCCTCCTACAAGCCAAAGTCCCCACCTGCTTCAAGAAGATCACCATCATCCCCGTACCCAAGAAAAGACATGCAGTGTGCCTTAATGACTACCGGCCAAAAGCTCTGACTTTGATAATCATGAAGTGCTTCAAGAGGCTGGTCATGGCCTACATCAACCCTAGCCTCCCAACCTGCCTCGATCCCCTAGTTTGCCTACCAACGAAACAGGTCTACAGTGGATGCCATTTCCTAGCGCTGACATCCCTGCAACATCTGGCTAACAAAGACACTGATGTCAGACTCCTGCTCGTTGACTACAGCTCCGCCTTCAACACCGTTATCCCCTCCAGAATGATCTCAAAACTGCGTGACCTTGGTCTCGGCTCCACCCTCTGCAACTGGATCCTGAGCTTTCTGAGCCATAGACCGCAATCAGTGAGGATAGGTAACGGTGCCTCCTCCACAATAACACTCAACACTGGAGACCCCCAAGGATGTGTCCTCAGCCCCCTACTGTACTCCCTGTACACTCAAGATTGTGTTGCCAAATTCCGAACAAATGCCATCTACAAGTTCACCGACGACACCACCGCAGTGGGATGGATATCTAACAACGACGAGTCAAAACACAGAAGGGAGATAGAGGGCTTGGTGACGGGGTGCAATGAAAACAATCTCTCTCTCAATGTTGGCAAAACTAAAAAAATGATCATTGACTTCAGAATGAAAAGAGGAGAACAAGCCCCCATCTACATCAATGGAACTGAGGTTGAGAGTGAAAAGCATCAAGTTCCTCGAGTGACAATAACCAACAACCTGTCCTAGACTTGCCACGCAGATGCAACAGTCAAGAAGGCACAACAAAGCTTCTTCTTCCTCAGGTAGCTCAGGAAATTTGCCATGTCCATAAGGTCCCTCACCAACTTCTACAGATACACCATTGAAACCATACTGTCCGGGTGCATAACAGCCCGGTACGTCAACTGCTCTGCCCAGGACTGTAAGAAACTACAGAAGGTGGTGTGCACAGCCCAGACCATCACGGAAGCCAACCTTCCATCCATGGACTCCATTTACATGGCTCATTGCCGCAGAAAGGCGGCCAACATCATCAAAGACCCATCGTACCTTGGTAATGACCTCCTATAACCTCTTCCGTCAAGCAGAAAATACAGAAACCTGAACACACGCACCAGCAGGTTCAGGAACAGCTTCTTTCCGGCAGTTATCAGACTGTTGAATGGACTCTAGCCTCAAATAATGTAACCTGTATGCCTCTAAGTCTTTTTGATCTGTACACCGTTTGCTTGCTGTGATCTGCTTGTACCGCTCGTAAACAAAGCTTTTAAAAAAGTTTTTAAACCACTTTGTACCTCGGTACCTTTGTACCCAAGATGGTGCTGTGTGGCAATATTAGTCATTTTCATTGTACTCCTGTACTTGCATACATGTGACAATAAAAATCTAAATCTGAAAAAAAAACACCGAACAAGTAATGCCACTCAGATTGGTCACAAGTGTGGTGTGTGAGACAGAACCTGTCACTGGTCCTTGTTAGAGCAGAGGTGTCTTCTGACATTGAATAAATAACATCATTGAAGTCAAATAGATGGTGACTATCAAATACTTTGGCTACAGTTTGTTTCCAGAGATAGAAGTAATACATTTGGGAGTCAGCAGAACTGTTCTTGTGTCTTCAAAGCAGGAGATTAAAGACCAAATTGAAACCAAAACAGTCCCTGTCACACCCCAGCACTCAAGCTGTCAAACCACAAACCTCAATGCCTAATTATACTGTCCTTTTCCATGCAGTACTGTACCAGATCTGTTCGTTGCATTTTGGAGGTATAATATTACTGTAAAGCACAAGACTGAAATTCCAATATACTGCAAAGCTACAGTGCAGATACTCATCCACTTCAACTTTTAGAGGTGGGATCAGTATTGTTGATAGCTAAAATAAACAATTGCTTCAGTTTCATTTCAAGACAAATATAAACGTTATGTTGTCAGTTCAAGTCCTTTCTAGTACCAGAGTACATAATCCAGGCTGGTATCGGAGTGTAATACTGAGAGTGTACTGCATTGCCAAGCTTCATATAAGGTATTAAACCCAGGTGCCCACTATTAGAATCACAGAATCATTACAGTGCGGAGAGAAGCCATTTGACCCATCGAGTCTGCAGCATCCCTCCAAAGACCATCTCACCCAGACTCCGCCCCCTACTCTATCCCTGTAACCCAGTTTATACCTTGGCTAATCCACCAATCCTGCTATTTCCTGGACACTATCGGCAATTTAGCATGGCCAATCCACCACAAACTGTTATATCTTTGGTCTGTGGGAGGAAACCAG
>NW_025968221.1:0-25000 GCF_021869965.1 Rhincodon typus
TAATAAATGGGAAACAAAAGGCTATCAGGAGCTGAGTGCTATGAGAGTCCTAGTCAGGAATTCCCTTCACTCCTGTTAAATTATGTTAATGATTGCATTAGTGAGAGAATATCTCCAGATGGGGACTGCACCATAGAAAAGCTTAAGAACTCCACTATGCAGGAGTGAAATCAGAAAGCATGTATATACGTAAAGAATAATGGAAGTTTGGAACTCTCTCTCCCCAGGGCTGTCATGCTGGAGCTATTCTGATGAGAGGTCGTACAGTGAAGTGGCAAAAACTGCACTGAAAAATCGCAAATGTCAGACTATGCAGAGAAATCAAATAAGTCAATACTGAAATTTGAATTTGGAATTTGAGGATTGGTACCTTAATCATAATGTTACTGTTTTTAAAATTTATTCACTAGTGGGATGTGGGCATTGCTGGCTGGCCAGCATTTATTGCCTGTCCCTAGTTGCCCTTAAGATGGTGGTGGTAAGCTGTTTCTTGGACAGTCCATGTGCTGTAGGTTGACCCGTAATGCCCTTAGGGAGATAATTCCAGGATTTTGACCCAGCATCAGTGAAGGAACTGCGATATATTTCTAAGTCAGAATGCTGAGAGGCTTGGAGAAGAACTTGCAGGTGATGGTGTTCCCTTGAATTTGCTGGCCATGTCCTTCTAAATGGAAGTGGTCATGGTTTTGGAAGGTACTGTCTTTTGGTAAATTTCTGCAGTGCATGTGTAGGTAGAAATACGGCTATACTGAGTTTGGTGGTGGAGGGAGTGGATGTTTGTGGATGCAGTGCCAATCAAGCGGGCTGCTTTGTTCTGAATGGTGCCAAGCTTCTTGTATGTTGTTGGAATTGCACTCATCTGGGCAAAAGTGGGGAATATTCCATCACACTCCTGATGTATGCCTTGTAAATGACAGAGAGGCTTTGGGGAGTTAGGTGAGCTATTTGCTGCAGTGTTCCTAGCCTCTAAGCTGCTCCAGTACCCAGTGTATTTATATGGCTAGTCCAGATGAACTTCTGGTCAAGGTAGCCCCCAGGATGTTGATGTCGGGGGATTCAGGCATATTAAGTTACTATTAATGTTCCACAGGCCTGGAAACAAAGTTCAAATCCCACCACAGAAGCTGGAGGAATTTAAATTCAATTAATTAACAAAGAGGTCTGAGATATAAAGCTGGTCTCATTGATGATGACAAAACTGTTGGATTGTCATAAATCAGCCACCTTACTGGATTGGGTCTTTATGTGACTACAGATGACCATCAATGTGGCTGACTCTTGACCGTCCTTGAAACAGTCTAACCAGCTATGAAGTAAAAAAATCATGTCTCTTTACTCTAACAAAAGCTCCTTAACATTTTTTATAAGGAACTATGTCATGATGGTGCTAGAACAAAACGGAACTAGGACCTCCACATTTACGGTCTCAGAGAGCAACCATCCTGCTCTCTCTGGTGGAAGGTATTAACAGACCCACTAGACAATTTCTGGTACCTAGGCATTACAAGCTCAACTGTGTTGACATCATTGTTGACAGTGAGGAAATGTATAATATATAAAATGTAATGTGTTAAAGTATAATGTGCATAAATGTGAGGTTATCCACTTTGTTGGCAAAAACAGGAAGGGAGACAAACTGAATGGGGATAATTTGGGAAAGGAGGTGGTGTAATGAGGCCTGGGTATCCTTGTACACCAGTCACTGAAGGTAAGCATGAGGGTCACCCACATTGCTGTAGGTATGGAGTCATGTGTAGACCAAACCAGGTGAGGATGATAGATTTTCTTCCCTGTGAGCCAAATGGAATTTTTCAATAATCGACAATGGTTTCATGGTCATCAGTAGATTCTTAATTCCAGACCACTTTTATTGAATTCAAATTCCAGAATGTGCCATGACCCAGCTCCCCAGAATTTTAGCTGAGTTTCTGGATTAATAGTCCGCAATAACACCACCAGGTCATTGCCTTTTCTGTATCAGACAGTGTAAATGGAGGAAGGACGTTTCTGATGATAGGGGAGTCCAGAACCAGGGGTCACACTCTAAGTTTAATGGGTAGGCCATTTAGGACTGAGATAAGGAAAAGTTTCTTCACCCAGAGAGTGATGAGCTGTAGAAATTTCTACCACAGAATGCAGTTGAGGTCAAAACATTGAATGTTTTCACAAAGAAGTTAGATATTGTCTGAAGGGATTAAAGAGTATGGGGTGAAAGATGGCACAGGGTGCCAAATTGGATGGTCAACCTTTATCGTGATTAATGTTGGATTTGGCTTGAAGAGCCGAGTGGCCTACTCCGACTCATATTTTCTATTTGTCTGTCTAACGAGTTAAATTATGGCTTTAGTCTCATGTTTGTGATACTAGTATGAAGGTAACCAGCCCAATGTGCCAAAATTACTTTGCCTACCTGTACTTAAAACAGCATCAGAAAGATGCTATCATTCTGGACAGGGAAACTTCACACTCATATTCAGTTAATGTACATCGCACTACTACAACATGACAGCATCAAAACCTGCCCTAAAGATCAAATAATATATCTTTTAAAGACTGACAGACTCACATTAGCAGTGTATTTACAGATACAGAGTAAAGCTCCCTCCACACTGTCCCCATTAAACACTCCCAGGAAATGAACAGCACGGGGTTAGATACAGAGCAATGTTCCCTCTATACTGTTTAACATTCTCTGGGTAGGTACAGCGCAGGATTAGATACACAAAGTAAAGTCCTATTAAACACTTGCAGTGAAGATAAAGCACGGGCTAGATACAGGCTGTAACTCAAACAGCAGTCTCTCTTTAACACTCACAGAATAGCTGCAATATGGGTTAGATACAGCTTACAGCACCATCTTCAATTCTATTCAAAAACCTTTATCATATGTACCATTCAGATTCAATACAAAGTGAAACTTATAGTGTTCATACCCAAAATTTGCAGAAGGACATGTTGCGCACTAGATGGCAATTCCTCCTGCCTGATTCTGAGTCCAAGCTCTACACCTTGTTATCCTGGATCTCAATATATACTGGCAGGACTGTCTTGATCTTACAATCTAAGCAATAGGGAGGGTTGGTCTTTGTTTCAATCTGTACCAGCTTAAAACCCAGGTCCTAGAAATGAAAGTACAGGGGGTCTCCGATTTATAAACATCTGACTTATGAACACTGGTACTTGCAAACATGATCTCATACAGGGGCGTAAGTTTAAAAGACCTGACATGCAAACATTTCCTGTCCTTACGAACGGCTCCTTTGTATTATCCTGCATGGTGTTCTGACTTGCGTACAGATCAACTTGCGAACTGACTCCAGAACAGAACCTGCTCACGACACATATAATGTGCTTATAATACAAGATTGCTCCCATCATAAAAAAGGTTGTTGGCTTGATGGAGTTAATGTTACCGGGTGAGAATGTGAGGGAACTTGATTAGCAACAGTATAGACAGTCAGTAATGCAAGGTGTTGGCTGGGAGAGATGACTGTACCATGAAATTAGCTATGAGGGTTTATTCATCTTTTTACTTACCTGCCTTTTTACTTTTCTGCCTTCCTGTAGCACTAAAGCTAATACTTATTGTCCAAACCATGGTGTTTTGGGAGGAAGATGGTGGACCTTGTTAAGGAATTGCTGGAACAGCTGATATAACTGCCTAATTAACATAAATAAATCAGTTGGCTTTTTACGACAAGCCAACAGCTCGGTACTCACTTTTACTGCGACAACATTTTACTCTCAGATATATTTTTAAAATAAATTCAAATTCTCCAACAGGCATGGTGGGTGTAAACTCTCAGACTTTGGATGACTAGTTGAGGTGACTGGAATACTAGTAATGTAACAATAACAATACATTATCATACCTATATTTTATGTGTAGATTAATCTGCAACACAGGGCTAGGCTGGAGGGGTTACTGAGCCTGTGGGAGGAAGCTGGATTAACAAGTCTGGAGGAAAAGCAGTCCATGTTATTTGAGAGGTTTTAACTAACGCCAGTTCAGTCTCCTTGCCTTTAGCTTTTGCAGGAGCAGTTCCCAGTGATGGTCCCTGGGGAGCAACCGAGAGCAGAGGGCGGGGAACTCAGCCAATCTGATCAGCTGGCTTAACAGAAACCTTCCGGCTTACATTTTTACTCTATGGGGATTACAATTCATTGCAGCGTCTCCTCCTGCAATCCAGGGGACAGGGAAGAAACCAGGTATGTGTGAACTAGTTAGCAAATGCCCTTACTGACTGAGGTATTGTGGACTTAAAACCAATAAATGCTTTCTTTAGACTGTTTGTTTCTTTTTATTAATGAGGCAGAACCATGGCAAGGTCCCAAAACATGTGCTTCCCCCTCACCTTAAAGGTTAACATTTGTCTTCATTAAACATAATGGGATAGCCATACATCAACAAGCTGAACCACTGTTCCTCTAATCATCATGTTCATCTTTATGAAACCATTAATTTGCTTTTACAAGATGCGGCTGAAGAGAGTCTTGTGTTTTTGCTCTCGCACTCGAGCACTTTTACAAGATTGCGCCGGGGTTGAAACGTCTGCTCGGTACCTTGTAAACTGCAACTACGATTTTATTATTCAGCTTGTGGCTTTTCTGTTTGGGTTTGTATAAAATAAAATCCAATTTAATATAGGGAGTGCACTGGGGGAAAACCTTGCCGGCTGGCTTTCCACCCGTCTTGCGGAACACATTTCTAACCAGCGGTCCATGAGGCCTGTGTAGGGTGCCTAGATAGTGAAGCAGGAGACAGAGTAATTTCCTCAGACAACTGAAGTTTACATAGGACATGGGAATCTTTTATTTGACCATTTCACACTGTCTCCCCATCTCTCCTTTTTTCCTTCATAATCCTAATAAGGACATGATGTTGTACAGGGAAGAAAACAAACCTCTTTCCTTAGGCTTTGCAAATGCAAGGGATGTAAAGGGAAAGCATAGTGCTGTCCAAAACGTAACCAAAGAATCACTTACAATGGCATCTTTTTTTGTTCCAGTGTCATTACCTCTCGTGTTGCCCAAGGATCTATCCCTGGCTTCCTATTTCTCATTTATATACTTTTCTTTGCTGACATTTCCTGAACTCCTGGTGTTCATTTCATCCCATTAACTCCTCCCTCAGCTCCTCCAATGTTGTCAAGTTATCAAATAGCATTATCGTGTATGAGCAGATCTTTCCTCCAATTTGATACTGGAAAGACATAAGCTGTTGTTTTTGGAGATAGTGGGGACTGCTGATGCTGGAGAATCTGAGATAACAAGGTGTACAGCTGGATGAACACAGCAGGCCAAGCAGCATCAGAGGAGCAGGAAAGCTAACGTTTCGGGTCTAGACCCTTCTTCAGAAATGGGGGAGGGAATGGGGATTCTGAAATAAATAGGGAAAGAGGGGGAGGCGGATGGAAGATAGATAGAGGAGAAGATAGGTGGAGAGGAGACAGACAGGTCAAAGAGGCAGGGATGGAGCCAGTAAAGATATGAGTGTAGGTGGGGAGTTAGGGAGGGAATAGGTCAGTCCAGGGAGGACGGACAGGTCAAGGAGGCAGGATGAGGTAGGTAAGTAGGTAGGAGATGGGGGTGGGGCTTGAGGTGGGTGGAGTGGATAGGTGGGAGGAAGGACAGGTTAGGGAGGTGGGGACAAGCTGGGCTGGTTTTGGGATGCGGTCGGGGGAGGGGAGATTTTGAAGCTTGTGAAGTCCACATTGATACCATTGGGCTGCAGGGTTCCCAAGCGAAATATGAGATGCTGTTCCTGCATCCTTCGGGTGGCATCGTTGTGGCACTGCAGGAGGCCCAGGATGGACATGTCGTCCAAGGAATGGGAGGGGGAGTTGAAATGGTTTGCAACTGGGAGGTGCAGTCGTTTGTCGTGAACCGAGCGTAGGTGTTCCACAAAGCGGTCCCCAAGCCTCCGCTTGGTTTCCCCGATGTAGAGGAGGCCACATCGGGAACAGCAGATACAGTATACCACATTAGCAGATGTGCAGGTGAACATCTGTTTGACATGGAAGGTCTTCCTGGGGCCTGGGATGGGGGTGAGGCATAGGGGCAGGTGTAGCACTTCCTGCGGTTGCAGGGAAAAGTGCCGGGGGTGGTGGGGCTGGAGGGGAGTGTGGAGCGGACAAGGGAATCACGGAGAGAGTAGTCCCTCTGGAAAGCAGATAAGGGTGGGGAGGGAAAGATGTCTTTGGTGGTGGGGTCAGATTGCAGATGGCGGAAGTGCCGGAGGATGATGCGTTGGATCCGGAGGTTGGTGGGGTGGTATGTGAGGACGAGGGGGATACTGTTTTGGTTGTTATTGCGGGGAGGGGGTGTGAGGGATGAGTTGCAGGAAATGCAAGAGACACGGTCGATGGCGTTTTCGACCACTGCAGAGGGGAAGTTGCGGTCCTTGAAAAACGAGGACATCTGGGATATCCGGGAGTGGAATGCCTCATCTTGGGAGTAGATGCGGCTGAGGCGAAGGAATTGGGAATAGGGGATGGCATTTTTGCAGGAAGGTGGGTGAGAGGAGGAGTATTCTAGGTAGCTGTGGGAGTCGTAGGCTTGAAATGGATATCGGTTTCCAGGTGGTTGCCAGAGATGGAAACAGAGGGGTCCAGGAAGGAGAGAGAGGTATCAGAGATGGTCCAGGTAAACTTAAGGTTGGGGTGGAAGGTGTTGGTGAAGTGGATGAACTGTTCGAGCTCCTCGTGGGAGCACGAGGTGGCGCCGATACAGTCATCGATGTAACGGAGGAAGAGGTGGGGTTTAGGGCCGGTGTAGGTACAGAAGCTGTTGTTTTTGAACCTCAATCGAAACTCCATCCCCTAGCTACTGATCTTATCATTCTGCATGGCAACAGACTGAGATTAATCCAGTTTGTTTGCAACTTCGGTGTCACATTTGATCCTGAAATGAAATTGCCACCTCATATTGATGTCATCACTAAGGCTGTCTCTGTCCTCTAACATTATTCAACTTTATACCTGACTCATCTGCTGCTGAAACGCTTAGCCATGCATTTGCTTTTTCTGGAAATGACTCTTTTAACACATTCCTGGGTTGGCTTCCCGAATTCTACTCTTCATGAATTGAGATCATCCAAAGCATTTGCCCATGTCCCATCTTGCAGCAAGTCCCCACTCTTCTATCATACCTGGTCACACTAACTTACACTGGATCCTGGTCAAGAGTCTTGATTTTAAGATTCTGTCCTTGCTTTCAAATCCGTCCATGGTACTGCTCTCACTGTCTCTGTGATATCCTCCAGCTCTACAATATGCCTCTGAGATACCTGCACTCCTCTAATTTTGGCATCTTGTGGATCCTAAATTAAAATTGCACCACCATTGGTGGCTGTGCCTTCGGTTACCTAAGTCCCAAGCTCTAGAATTTCACCCCTACGCTGCTTTCCTCATCCAAAGCACTTCTGGAAATGCATTTCCTTGACCAAGCTTTTGATCATTTGACATGATTTCTCCTTACGTAGCCCTGTGTTGTACTTTGTTTGGTATTATTCCTATGATGCATCTTGGGGCATTTGATGATACCAATGCTGCTATATAAATCTATGTTTTTGTTGTCATGATTGTGCAGCTCACGGAATAATCCAGAGGTCTGCAACTTATATTCCTCACAGTATGCGCATTCAAATTCCACCCCAACTAAAAATTTTAGTTCAGTTAAAAAGAAATTAGTAAATAACAAGCTAGTCTCTGTTAAAGTGACGACAAAGTTGTCGGGTTGTCATAACAACCCCAAATGGTACAATGATGTTCTTTGGAGGAGGTACTTGTCATCCTTACCTAGGCTGAGCCTGTGAGACTCCAGTCCCTCACCAACAACCTTCTGAAGTGTTCCAGCACATCTATTATGCTGATCAGGGGCAACTAGGGATTGGTGAGAAATACCAGCCTTGCGACCAACACTGCACTTATATTGAATTATACAAAACATTTGTGCTTCCATATAAAAATAAGCATTCCACGATGTGTGATCCTAAATATAAATTTTATTAAGACCACATGACCAGGTTTTAAAATTATTTTGGGGATTTGGGCTGAGGGATCAATTTGGCCGGGAGAAAACTAGTACAAAATTTTAGAATTCAGAATTACCAGTTTTTCACTAAAGACGCTCCAAATTAGTTATCAAACAAGCTCGAGGCTGAGCTAAGCGCATCTACAAGTACATTTTATAGAGTTGGGTCAGGATTTGGACTAGGAAGTTGAACTTCACTACTATTTCATCGCCACCACAAGAAAAAGCTGCAGTGGCCACCAACGGCTGCAGAAAGAACTTGGAAAATGAGACCCGTAAAGGAGATAATTGGACCACCCAGCCTGTTCCAGCTCTACATTTATAGCCGTATCCTTCTTTACATCCCTGTAGCCTTAAAAAATACATTTTTCAAATATTGACCTTTCTCGCTATTTCTTTAAAAAATGCTATTAATCAGGAAGTTATGCTAACCTTTATAAATAACTGGTTAGGCTTCAGCTAGAGCGAGTGTTTAATTTTGGGCAACAAATTTTCGAAAGGATGTCAAGGCTTTGGAAAGGGGACAGAGGATTTAATTCACCGGAGTTTGGAAGAATGAGTGGGGGATCTCATAGAAATCTATACGATTCTAACGGCACTCATCAGGGTAAATGCAAGGAAGGATGTTTCCAATGACTGGGAAGTCCAGAACCTGGGGTCACAGAGTAGGCCATTTAAGATTGAAATGAGGAGGAATTTCTTTACCCAGAAAGTGGCGAGTCTGGAATTTTTTGACACAAAAAGCAGTTGAGGCCAAAACATTGAATGTTTTTCAGGAGTTAGATATAGTTCTAACTATAGGCTAAAGGGCTCAAAGGGTAAGGGGAGAAAGCGAGAACAGGGTACTGAGTTGATCATATTGAATTATGGAGCAGGCTTGAACAGCCAAATGGCTACTCATGCTCCTATTTTCTATGTTTCTAAGTTTAGGAGATTTAGAAGAATTATACAAGGGATGAGGATTCAGTTAATGTGGAAACGCTGAAGAAACTAGGAAATGTGATTGAGGTGTTCAAAAACATGATTTGTTTGATAAGAGTAAATAAGGAGAAACTGTTTCCAGTGGCAGGAAGGTTGGTAGCCAGAGAACACAGATTTCAGGGACTGGCAGAAGAACCAGAGCCAAGGTGAGGTTTGTTTGTTTTAACGCAACAAGTTGTTTTGATTTGGAAAGCACTGTCTGAAAGGGTGGTGGAAGCAGATTCAATACCATTCATAAAAAAAGCAATTGAATAAATATTTGAAAGGGAAATATTTTCAGGGCTATTCGATCAGAGTGGGGGTATGGGACTAACTGGAGTACTCAACCACATATCCTACCCAGCCATAGCAGGCTGAATGGCATCCTTCTGTGACATGTGAGTCCATGATTCCAAGTTCTGATTCCACCACTGTCCCTGGTCAGGTACTCTGTCACAACGGCTTCAGTAAGAAAAAGAAAGTGAGGACATAACTGACCTAAACTACAAGAGTCTGCTGAATTATAAATCTGCATGTCTAAAGATAAAGAAAGAAAGAATTGTATTTCTCTAGCACTGTTCATGTGGTCAGAAGTCTAAAAGTCACAGCCAATGAAGTAACGCCAAAGTGGATACTGTTAGAATGTAGGAAATGCAGTAGAAAATTTGAGCACAGCAACCTCCCACTACCAACATAGTGATAATGAAAGATTATTGGGCATGTATGATTGTTGGGGAATAAATATTGGTCATGGGGTGAACTCACCAGGTCTTACCAGCACTGGATCCTTTATGTTCAGCTGAAGTGGCTAATTTGGTTTAATGTCTCAACTGAATGACAGTAACTGGGAAAGAGCAACACAAATACGCAGAAGGAGCTCCTTGAGCCTGTTCAGCCATTTAAGTAGATCTAATCTTAGATCTCAACATCACTTACCCGACTTAGTTCCAAATGGTACCATGTGCATCCTGGCGAAAAAGACAACCAGTCACAGTTCTGAAATTTTCGGCTGACACCCAACTTCAACCAGTGTTTTTTGGGCAGCAGAGTTCCAGACTGCCACTACTCTTTGTGTGAGGAAGCACTTTCTAACATCATGTGCTCTTGACCTTCCCTGATTTTCTTCGGCTCACCCGCCCCACTCCACCACCTCTTCATCTGCCCCCAAGTGGCAGTCATGCTTTCACTGATAGAGGACCGAAGCTTTGAAATTTCCTCCCTAAACCTGTCTGTTTCTATCTCATCTCCTGATTCCTTTTGCACATTAAAATCTACCTTTGACCAAATTTTGGGACAGTTATGGCCAATTTTTGACTGATTACTTACCTGTGATATGTCTCGGGATCTTCTTCCATGTTAAAGATAAGGTATAAATGCAAGATACCGTAGAAACAATTCAATAGTAAATGCTTGAGAATAGGCGGAAATCTGCAACACATGGAAGAAAATGTCTCTTTAATCACTTACGCTCACACTCTTCAATGTCCATGTTAAACTGTTTTAAGGCTCCCATGGTGATCTGCTTGACTTCAGTATCCAGGAGCAGCTGTAGCAGAGATGTAGAGAGGTGTTTGCAGGCAGACATGCAGGCTGTCTGAGCCACTTTGCCCTGAAAAATCAAAATAAAACTCATGTCAGACATTAAATCATCCATTTTCCCAAGACCAAATCAACAAATAGAAAGGCCGCACAAACATTTCTCGAATGAATAATATCCAATGGCTGAGTTTTGATAGAAAGACAGGCACTAACCCAGCACTGACAGGCTGATGTGTCCAGTGAGTAGATCAAAGCTGCACGTTTTTGTGTTTGCTTCTCATTTTCAGTCAGCGCTGTGGGCTAACTGCAATGCGAAGAGTGTCAGTCTTTCACCTGGCAGCCTCTCCATCAACAATCCTCAGCTGTACTTCCTCCTTATAGGTCCAGGCTAAAGCTTCATGGGTTTGCCACCACTCTGTGTGCAGGGCAACGATATGTGGGCACACCCTGGTACCCATCAACCAAATGTGGGTAAATGGCTTCATTGCGATATGGATACCCTGGGTGAAGGCTAAGGGAGTAAACTCTGACAAAAAATCTGGGGCAAACTCCAAAGGTGGATTAATGTTCAAGTATGTCATCTTTCTGGCTATTCATGTAACCAAACTTATGTTCAACTGGTCAGGGAGATTCTGATCTCTGGAACTCTGTCTCTATATGCTTTTGGTAACTACCCATTCAGTAGATGCAAAAATGATCAGAAAAGGGCAAACTGCAAACGTAGATCATTTTAATACTTTGAGATTTATAAGAGTTACACTTTTTTTTTGGAACGTGTTCAAGTTTGGGCAGTCAAGATTTTTCATAAATTTTTTTCCAGGCTTGTGCCCCAGGGAGGGATTCCAATTTTGCTGCAAATGCAAGCAAGACATTACGAGTGATCAGCCCAATTCAAATAGCATAAGCAGCACTTGACACTGGCTGTGCCTGACAGTGAAGGGATCATGGTGTCCCAATAGTTGCTCACCATCCATCTCAAGTGAGCCAGTTCCCAACTAGCCAGGTGCTGCTTCAACAGGTACTCAGAGTTCGGAATCTCTGCTCAGCAAGTGAATGGAATCCAATATGTTGGGCAAGCACACAAACTAACAAAAGGAAGATGTTGTCAAGTCTTTAATGGGAGCTGGAGCAGCAGAATCATGGGTAGGACAGACAACTTGCAGCTGGTTGACAATGCATGCATGACAGCTGTAACTGAAATGGAACTTGATAGGCTGAAACTTTGGTACAGGCTCCCTAAAAGATGATAAAACCGCTCACCAGTCATTCAGAACCTGCTTCCCCATCCACCTCTCAACTCAAATAGGCCCAGTTAACTTCACAAGTACCTATACTCCAACGTTATGCACCATTACAAAGTTAAAACAGCAGTTATATATGGAGTTTGACAGAATCCATAATTCAGAACATCTGCAGATACTGGGAGATTTCAACATAAGAGTGGTCATGAACCATGATGCATAGCCATCGTGCCTCAGATATCATGGTTTGAGGAAGATAAATGAAAATGGACAAAGGCTACTTGAGCTTTGCTGCTACCATTGTGTAACTACATGTTCTTTTGTCACAGGTGACATGGCACCATGTCTAGACATCGAAATCACACACCACCTGGATTCGCCAGATTTGATTTTCTGAACAACATTCTCAATTCACACACCTACCACAGCTCTGACGGTGATCCAGATCACTCCTGGTGTGTACTGAGGTGACAATACAACCTGTGAAGCTTCTTCATTCAAAGCAAAAATACCATCTCTGAATACCATCCATTAGCTACTCTGCCTACACGGATAAAATCCAACAGTTCCATGACTTGACAGAACAAGTACACAGAGTGGAGAAGAAGTGAAATAGAACCTATTCGAGATTCCACCTGGAAAGAAAAGGTGGAAAAGTGCTGACTGGTTTGAGGATATCATCACAGTGATGGACCTGTCATTAAAACCAAGTGGTTTACTCTCATTAATTATAAAAGAGATCTTACTGAGAAAACTTAACATACTAGCAACCACTCAAAGTAAAGACCAACAGAATGCCTGACAGTAGGCATTGACTACTGATTACAACACTGCCACATGATCCGGATGTCCTTCTGTACAGGTAATGCTAGAGGCATGTAGGAGGCAATGATAAAAAAAGGTGACAGGTTCATTGGCAAAGAAAATGACTCCAATAAAAATAGGGGTGTGGAGGTTCTCACCAAGTACAGTGAACAGTTAGAGAAATGAGTGGAACACTCTCTTGAATCATGCTCTAGGGAGAGCACAATCACCTAGGAAGCACTAAACACTGACTGTCACATACTTTTTCATTTGCAATGGGCAAAGGTCCAAATACTGATGCCACAACACCTGGTCTCATCAAGTGAGGGGAAGCCAACACTACTGCTGCACGTCTCTCAAACAGAAGATGGGGGTAGTGCCCCATGATATATGAAATGCCAAGACTGTACAAAGACAAAGGTGACCTCAGTGATTACAAAACTAGCAAGGCATCTTGTTGCTGAGTGACGTAGGCAAAGTATTTGCTCATGTTGCCATTGTCAGACTACAGATTTTGGCTGAACACATTTACCCCAAATCCCAACATAGTTTTAGAACTAGAAGCTCTACAATTAATGTATTTTCTCTGTCCAGCAGATATTTTTTATTCACTCATGGGATGCAGGTATCTCTGGCTAGGCCAGCATTTATTGCCCATCCCTAATCGACCAGAGGGCAGTTAAGTGTCAGTCAAGTTGCTGCGGATCTGGAGTCACATGTAGGCTAGACTGGGTAAGGATGACAGATTATCTTCCCTAAAGGATATTAATGAACCAGAGGAGTTTTTCTGACAATCAACAGTGGTTTCATGGTCATCATTAGACCCTTAATTCAAGATTCTTTATTGAATTCCAAGTCAACCATCTGCCATGGTGGGGATTTGAATCCAAGTCCCCAGAATGTTAGCTGAATTTGTGGATGAATAGTTTATTATTAACATTACTAGGCCATTGCCTTCCCAGGCAGTAATAACAATTTACGTGCAAGAGAAATGATGTGAACAAAGTAAACCATTATATATTACCTTCATTGATTTCATTAAGGCATTTGACCAAGTGAGCAGAGGGAGCCGACGTAAGCTGCTGAAGAAAACTAGTTGCACACAAAAGCTGTTCAATATATTTCCTGTTTCCATAATAAAATGATAGATAGGGTCAGCTATGACATGGCAACATCAGAGCCCTTTGAGATCTACAGGAGGGTCAAACAGGATTGTGTTCCATTGTTGACACTCATGGGCATATTCTTCTCTTTGCTCTGTTATATGCCTTCAGGTCATCCACAGGAGCTCTTTACTTACATACCAGACTGACAGAAAGCTGTTCAGTCTTGCTCACTTGAGATCTAAGATAAAGATGTGCCAACTCCTCATCAGAGAGTCACTCTACACTGATGGTGCTGTGCTATCATTCAATACTGAGGAACAGCTGCAGCTGCAAATGGACACACTCCCTGAAATTTGTGAAGAGTTTGGCTTGGCCAAAAGGATTCAGAAGACAAATGTCATGGTCCAAATATGTTGCCATTCAGCCATCTATCAGCATTGGTCATATCAATGAAATTGGAGAATGTTGATAGCTTCACGTATCCAAAAAAACACCAGAAATCTGTCATTCGATGCTGCAATCAACACGCATTGCAAAAGCTGCACTGATACGTTGAAACTGAGTAAGAAAGGGTGGAATAATAGCAATGTTACAGAACACACTAAACTGAGAGTTGACCGAGCCTGCTTCCTCACTGCACTTCTTTAAATTGGAGAGAACTGGGCAAAATGTGCGAGGAAGAAGAAAAGGTTGAACAGTTTCTGTCTCCTTGTGCAGTTGAGAGATGAGTTTGCTTGGAATTATGGTGTTGAAGGGGAATCTGTAGTCAATAAGTAGGAGCCTGACGTAGGTATTCTTGTTATCCAGATGTTTCAGGGATGAGCATAGGGCCAGGGAGATGGTGTTTGCCACGGACCTGTTGGGACAGAAGGCAAATTGCAAAGGATGATGGCAATTTAGTAGGCTGGAGTTGGATGTGAGCCATGCCTAACTGCTCAGAACACTTTATAATTATGAAGGTCAGAGACAATGGGCAGTAGTCATTGAGGCACGCTGCATGATTTTCCTTTGGTACCAGGATAATGGTGGTCTTCTTGAAGCAGGTGGGAACTTCAGATCGTATTAAGGAGAGGTTGAAGATGTCAGTGAATTCTCTTGTGAGCTGATCCGCACAGGCCGGGGACTCCATCTTGGCCAGTCATTTTCCATGGGTACACGCTCAAGAAGGCCGATCTAATGTCTGTGGCAGTGACCGCGGGTGCAGGTGCATCCGAGGCTGTTGGGATAGGTGACATCGTTTCACTGACCTTCTGCTCAAAGTGAGCATAGAATGCTTTGATCTCATTGGGTAGGAATGTATTGTTGCTCACAATACTGTTCGAATTTGCTTATAGCCATTATGTCATGTAAGCCTTGCCACAAATAATGGGTATCCGTGTGGTTAGTCTGGGTTTCAAGCTTAGTTCGGTATTGCCTCCTAACATCCCTGATGGCCTTGCGAAGGTCGTACCTAGATTTCCTGCATAGGTCAGGGTTGCTGACTTGCAAGCCTCAGACCTGGACTTCAGTAGGGAGTGGATCTCCCATTTCATCCATGGTTTCTGGGTGGGGAACATTCGGATTAATTTCTTTGGCACACAGTCAGCTACACACTTAGTAATGAAGTCTGTATTGTTAGTGGCATACTGAGTTCTTGAATATGGACCATCCCACCGACTCCAAGCAGTCTCGTCGAAGCCCTTTCGTTGTCTCAGACCAACACTGCATTACTTTCTGCACTGGGTCCTCATGCTTCAATTTCTGCTTGCAAGCCGGGAGGAGTTCTGGAGCCAGGACGTTCTTGACAGACTTTTATTTATTCCTTCCCCATCTGTAATATTTGCATCTTGTCTTTCTTTTTCTATTCATTTGTGGGATGTGGGCGTCATTGACTGGCCAGCATTTATTGCCCATCCCTAGTTGTCCTTGAGAAGGTGCAGGTGAGCTGCCTTCTTGAACTGCTGCAGTCCACCTGCTGTGGGTTGACCCACAATGCCCTTAGGGTGGGAATTCAAGGATTTTGACCCAGTGACAGTGAAGGAACGGCCATATATTTCCAAGTCAGGATGGTGAGTTGCTTGGAGGGAAACTTCAAGGTGATGGTGTTCCCAAGTAT
This sequence comes from Rhincodon typus, assembly GCF_021869965.1. Taxonomy (NCBI): domain Eukaryota; kingdom Metazoa; phylum Chordata; class Chondrichthyes; order Orectolobiformes; family Rhincodontidae; genus Rhincodon; species Rhincodon typus. The sequence continues at coordinate 15,780 of NW_025968221.1, forward strand.
CTGCTGCCCTTGTCCTTCTAGGTGGAAGTGGTCGTGGGTTTGGAAGGTGCTGTCTGAGGATCTTTGGTGAATTTCTGCAGTGCATCTTGTAGACAGTACATACTGCTGCTACTGAGCATCGGTGGAGGAAGGAGCGGATGCTTAGAATCATAGAATCCTTACAGTGTAGAAACAGGCCCTTCGGCCCAACAAGTCCACACCAACCCTTGGAGCATCCCACCCAGATCCATACCCCTATAACCCACCTAACCTACACATCCCTGAACACTATGGACAATTTAGCATGGCCAATCCACCTAACCTGCACATCTTTGGACTGTGGGAGGAAACTGGAACACCCGGAGGAAACCCACGCAGACACGGGGAGAATGTGCAAACTCCACACAGACAGTCGCCCGAGGCTGGAATCGAACCCGGGTCCCTGGTGCTGTGAGGCAACAGTGCTAACCACTTTGTGGATTGAGTTACAATCAAGCGGGCTGCCTTTTTCCTGGATGGTGTCAAGCTATTCACTCCTGACTTCTGCCTTGTAGATGGTGGACAGGCTTTGGGGAGTCAGGAAGTGAGTTACTTGCCTCAGTATTCATAGCTTCTGATCTGCTCTTGAAGCCACTATGATTATGTGGTGAGTCCAGTTGAATTTCTGGTCAATGATAACTCCCAGGATGTTGATTGTCTGTTTATATATGTATAGGATTTATTACAAAAGGAGTTCAGTATAAGTTATAAGGAATTATAAGTTAGCAATTTGCGTTTCTTTTCTTCGATGGTTAAAAACAATTTGAAACAAATAGCAGATAGGAGATAGCAAGAACTGCAGATGCTGGAAGTCAGAGTCCATACAATGCGGAGCTGGAGGAACACAGCAGGTCAGGCAGCATCAGAGGAGCCTCATCCCATGTCCAGCCTCCTTCATTCCCGCCTCCTTGACCTGACACAACCTGTCCATTTTCCTTCTCACCTATCCGCTCCACCGTTCCCACTGACCAATTCCCATTACCCCATGTGCATTTACCTATCACCATCCCACCTGCCTCTGCCCAGCCCCACCCCCTCCCATTTATTTCTGAGCTCCCTTGCCCCTCGACAGTTCTGATGAAAGGTGCCAAACTGAAATGTCAACTTTCCCGTTCCTCCGACGCTGCCCGACCTGCTGTGTTCCTCCAGCTCCACACTGTATTGAAATAAATAGCAGTTTTCCTGTAACAGTACAGAAACCTGTTGAGTTATTTCTTTCTGGGAGGCAGGCAGAGAAATTAGGGACTTTTGGCAGTATGATTAAATCTTTTCACATTTGTGATAACTCAGGGAACAGTAGTCTTTGATCTCCAGCATACTACTCCATTGAGTTGTGACAACTGGCTTCATTAGCACGGGAAAAGATGCCTTTTTATTCCCTCACAGGAAGTGGTCATCGCTGGCTGGCCAGTATTTATTGTCATACCTAGCAACCCTTGAGAAATTGGTGGTGAGCTGCCTTCTTGATCTACTGTAGTCCACATGCTGTAGGTTGACCCACAATGCCCTTTGGCTTTGGCCCAATTCTGCTCCTAATATCACTGTGACTCTACTTCCAAGGAAGTTTCTACCTGCACCAGGTCCCTTTGTTCAACAACACGCCCCAGAGCTCTACTATTAACTGTGTGAGTCCTGCCCTGGTTTGTCTTACCAAAATGCAACAGCTCGCATTTATCCAAATTAACCGCCATCTTCCATTCCTTGGCCCACTGGTGTGGTTGATCAAGATCCTGTTGTACTCTTAGATAACCTTCTTCACTGTCTCCTATATCACCAATTTTAGTATCATCCGCAAACTTACTAACCATATCTCCTATATTCTCATCCAAATTGTTTATATAAATGATGAACAACAGTAGACCCAGTACTGATCCTTGCAGCACACCACTGGTCACAGGCCTCCAGTCCGAACAACAACCCTCTACCACCACCCTGTGTCACCTACCATCAAGCCAATTTTGTGTCCAATTGGCTAGCTCTCCCTGGATCCCATGTGATCGAACCTTACTAATCAGTCTACGTTGCAGAATCTTGACGAAGGCCTTGCTCTCGTCCACATAGACAACGCCTTCATCTATCTTCTTGGTTACTTCTTCAAAAAACTCAATCAAGTTTATGAGACACAATTGCCCACACATAAAACCAGGTTGACTGTCCCTATCAGTCCTTGCCTTTCCAAATGATGTAAATCCTGTCCCTCAGAATCCCTTCCAACAATTTACCCACCACTGTCATCAGGCTTACCAGTTTGTAGTTCCCCGGCTCTTTTTTTGTAGCCTTTCTTAAATAATGGCACATTAGTCACCCTCCTGTCTTACAGCACCTCACCAATGGCTGATGATGATACAAATATCTCTGCTAGGGTCCTCGCAATTTCTTCCCTAGCTTCCCACAATGTCCTTGGGATACACTCGATCAGGTCCCAGAGATTTGTCTATCTTTATGTATTTTAAGACATCCAGCACCTCCTCTTCTGTAATGTGGTAGGGGAAAAATTTGTCTAACAGAAGGTCCAGTTTCCTCTCTATGATTACTAGTTCAGAGTTAGAAACATGCAACTCTCGAACAGTAACGTCAGTGATAACATCCTACTGTTTCAACTGGGCTTGGTGAGCTACTAAAGGGTGATCTCTTCTAGACTGGATGTGCATTACTGAAAACCCCTAACCCAATTACACAAGGTTCAATTCCACTGCTATTAACCATCAAAGTACCAACTCTTTGTAGCTTTTTTTTTTCTCAAGAATAAAGTTAAAAAGTACTGTGTTTTTCATCTTTCAACATCTGGAAATCCTCTATTCTGCGGCTTCCTAATTCCGACTACTATTAAATGGAATTTAGAGAAATAGAACCACAAGACATTTCTCCAATTGTGGCATTCTTAAGTGGACTCACCACAGCCTCCTGGCCCTCAGACTTGAACTTTGTACTGTTCCATGTCAGCTGCTCCCTGTCCTCTCTTTACAGCTGCTTCAAGTCTCCCCTAATTTCTACCAGGCCTAAGTAATCCAAAACCTTTCGTGTCAGCATTTTGGTTGCCATACCAGATCAAGCCCGCTTTTTTTTCCCTTGCTTTGGCCCCTCTTGGGCTTGTTATTCCTATTCTTGGTCTGTCTATGCGAATGTGCATCTTTCCATTGATAGGTATTTCAGCTCTCCCATTCAACGCCCATTGTCAAATGCCAGTCGTCCATCTTTCTTTCTATTATTCTGGACTCGAGTCCTCTTTAGCAGTTCCAAAGCAACCCATTCATAACATCTATCACCTCCTCCTCAACGGAAAATACCTCAGCCACCTCTCATCAGTAGTTCTGCCCGACTGCTACACATCTCACTCAAACATTGAGCACTGCTTCTTGGCATTCTGCTGACAAATCAACTTGCACAAGCCTCACCTCTTTGCCCTGCAGAATGTCCTCTCATTCATGAATAAGATCCCTTTCAATACGTCACCTTAAGGTGGATGATCATCTGAATGTCCAGGATCTGATCAAAATCTAGCTCATGCCTGTCAACACCTTACTCCGATCAAATTGAAGGCCAAAAACCTTGCTCAGAACTAAGGAAGGGTCATCGGACCCGAAACGTTAACTCTGATTTTCTCTTCACAGATGCTGCTAGACCTGCTGAGCTTTTCCAACAACTTCTGTTTTTGTTCCTGATTATCAGCATCCACAGTTCTTTTGGTTTGCAAATTGAAGCGCCTTGGATGCACCACCTCATCTCAGAGTGATGGTTATCACCATCAATCTGCACTTTGGCTTGTCCCCTTACTCCATGGTCAAACACCTCATCAGAATCACCTTAAAATGGTCATGAAGTCTCCATCAAACTCCAGTGTGTTTCTAAAACAAGACAGGAAGCTCAGCAGGTCTGGCCGCATTTGGGGAGACAGAAACAGAGTTAACATTTCAAATCCAATATGATTCTTCTTTGGAACTCTCCACAGATGTTGCCAAACCTACTAAGTTTCTCAAACACTTTGTTTTTATTTCAGATCTCCAGCTACACAGCGTTTTGCTTTTATACAAGTGTGCTGCTTCTTCATCTGATAGCTTCCTCTTTACCTTTCCCCTGGGTCTCCACATTGTGCAACTCCTGATCCTCAGTGTGGTTAATCTCTATCACAGTTCTCCTTTCCCCTCTAACTGCAATGCTTTCTTGGTCCCTCTAAATCATCACTGCAAAGTCACTCCATCCTGCCATATCCTGCAGTTGACCTAAAACCATGATCCCAAAATTCAGCAAGACAATCTTCAATCAGTCTCTTGCATCCACTTTATTCTCTTTCAACCCAAATTTCTTCTGTGCCTTTCCCTTGACAAACTTATCCCATGTAACTTCTTCAGCAGCATTTTCTTAGTCCTCCATACCCGATTTGCTCTGGTCAATCCTTCCATGTCCCAAGAAAATCCTCCACAACCTCACGTCTGGGTGATGGCAACACCTTCACATCCACATGTTCAAAGGTGAAAACTTCAGTGCATGTGGTATGCAACTGCATTAACTTCTTGTTGCCAGATGCTGTTCAACTACAAGCTTTGCCAACTGTGTTTTCCATTGACTAAACAGAATGCAGCAGCGAGATCGCCCTCCCAGTGTTTGGGGCCGGTGGCAGCAGCAGCGAGTATGTTCTCCCGCCATTCATGGCCTGTGGCAGTGGCAGCGAGATCATTCTACCAGCGTTTGGGGCCAGCAGCAGCAAAGCTCTTCCAACGATTGGGGATGGCAGCGCCGGCAGTAGCATACTCTTCAAGATGGTGGTGCCCGCAAGGTGACAACTTTAGCCCAAGCAGGATTCTTGGCCTGGCAGTAGCCTGGCCTGGTGGCGGAGCCAGAGACTCTTGGTTGCGGGGCAAGTGTGGGTTCAGCGGCATCACCAAAGTGGGCCCAGTGGCGGAGAGATGGTGCCTAAGGTGGGGCAACTCCTCTATTGGTGGGTCTGGTGCAGGCAGCGGTGAGGCAGTGGAATTCTCCCTCGATGCTAGGTGCCAGCATGGATGGATTGGAAAGACTCATAGTCTGAACTTTTTGTTTCTTTCTTTTTCTGATTTATTTCTATGACCTATAATGCTGGGCTATTTATTTCTTTACTTTTCCAGCTATTTTTGTTTCCTAAGAGTTTGATCTTGAGTATCTGTACCTAGGTACCATTGTACCTAAGATGGCGCTGCAATGCAGCGACTGTAAACTTTTCACTGTACTCATTTGAGGACATGAGACAACAAAGCTAATTCAATTCAATGCTACTTTAGAATCATCCAGAAGGAGGAAAAAATAACCAAGGCTTCTCTTCCCTGCTCCCAACCACAGCTTCTTAAACCTGACTCCCATAATTGAGGTCAGCTAAGCCAACAAAATATTAAATGTGAGCTACTATTACAAACACAGATGGAATGTATATCAATTGTTCAAAATGCAAAATCTTTCTAAACATGAGAAACAGCTTCCCATGTTTTCAACAGTGTTGTAAGTGATTCAGGCACCCCCAGAAACTGCAGACTCATGGAGAATTTATATTCTAGGAGCCTAAATGTGGTTGGCTCTACTGGATGCTGTAGTGGCTCTTATCATCATTTTTGTGTCTGTTTTGTTGTAGATGTGTCCTGTGATATTACTCAAAGTCCCATGCCAGGAGATTAACATTGTCTTGTACAGGTTGTTCTTGGGTTCTTTGGCTCATGCTGACATAATGTGATAACCCCTATACAATACAATCTGGTCAGCATTAATTAATCCCCCTGTGGAGCCCGTTGAGTAAGAGTTTCCTTAGTAACAGGCAATAGTTTGTCCAGATGGAAATGATCACCTGAGCCCTTTACAGCACCAACCCAGTGATGGGTCTGCAAAACTGTCTTCCCTGGGCTGGGACTAGGCTATGTATATCATGAGGAGTGGCTGTATTTTGGTGGTCAACGATAAATGATGTTCCTTTCCAGTCAGATTTCCTGAATTATTACACATATCTTTGCTTACCCCTGGTTGCTCCAAGAAGCTGGTGATAGAACTCAGTGAAGCTTAGACCACTTCAGATTGGAAGGTAAGCTGCTGGAGCTCAGCTAGAGTCACACAGAAATCTAGGTACATTTAAGAGACTTCCTTCACTCAAAACAAGTCTTTAAAAAAAAACAAACTGATAGCTTCATGGGCACTTTTGCTGATACTAGCTTTTGAATTATTTTTTCAACCAAATTGAAATTCTCTACTTGGTCAAATTTGGGAGAATTAGTAGTGGTGTTGTAACAGAAGCACAGAAAATTGGAGCAAGGGCAGGCTTTTTGGCCAATCAATGGCCACTCTGCCATTCAAATGTAATTATAGCTGATTTTCTATCTCAGTGTCATACTCTTGCTTAACCCCCATACAGCTTGATGGGCCAAACGCAGACAAATAGGGCTGGTTCAGTGTAGAAAACCTGGTTGGCATCAATGATTTGGGCTGAAAGGTCTGTTTCTGTGCTCTATAACTTTATGACAAGTTGATCTATTTCTTTCTTAAATATATCAAGTGACTTAGCCTCCACACCCTTCTGTTGTAGAGAATTCCACAGGTTCACCACCCTCTGAGTTTGGAACAGCCCACAGTGTACCCTGAGCCTGTGACCCTATGTCTGGATCCCCCTAGGCCAGGGGAATCATCATCACTGTATCCAGTGTTTCCAGTCTGTCAGACCTTTAATGTTCCAATCTGATCCCCTCACATTCTTCCAAACTTCACTGAATACAGACTCAATTGACCTTAATCCTCTGTGTGACAAGTATATTTTTTCTTCAGCAAGGAGACCAAAACTGCACACAATATTCTAGGTGTGGTCTCACTAAGGCCTTGTAAAGCTGCAGTTAAGTCTTCTTTGCTCACGTACTCAAATCCTCTTGCAATGAAGACAACATACCTTTTGCCTTTCTAACTACTTGCTCACTTTCAGGAACTGGTGTACAAAGACACCCAGCACACTTTGTGCATCAAACTTGTACATCACTATTTAAATGATATTCTGCCATTCTGGTTTTCCTACTGAAGTGGAAAGCTTCATACTTGTCCATATTATATTGCATTTACCACTCACCCAACTTATCTAAACCATCTTAAAGCCTTTCCATGTCTACCTCAGTACTCAGAAACCCACTTAGTTTTCCGTCATCAGCAAACTTGGAAGCATTACATTTGATTACATGACTGCTTGGCTAAACAAGAGTGCTTTGGAGTTGGGGGATAACAAGGAGTTAGGTGAGACAGGGGGTAGCAGAAGCTGAAAGACTGAGTGCAGTGCATAGTCGCAGTCCAGACAATTCAGAAAGTGACAGAGTCCCAACAGAAACAGCCTATTGGTAAGTGATACCTGCAGAGTATTTTCTTACAGTTTTTAAAGCATAATATATTAGATTAAATAAAGCTAGCGACTTTCAATTATAATGGAAGGTCTATAGTTAAATTAAATTCTCTTAAAGGGAGTAACTAGCTTAATCTAGAGAGATGTCATGACAGGAGACCTCAGACCCATGGTGTGCTCCTCTTGCATGATGTGTCCAAGAAATGTGTCCAGCTGCAGCTACAGGCTCACCGCTTTTCAGAGCTGGAGCTGTGGGTAGACCCATGTGGAGCATCTGCGATGCTGAGAATATCACAGATAGTACATTTAGTGAGGTGGTCACACTGCAGGTGAGGATTACACAGGCATGAAGGGAACGGGTGAGCATCAGGTAAAGTAAAAGGCTCAGGCAGGAAATGCAGGACTCCCCTGTGGTTATCCCCTTCTTTAACAGATATACCACTTTGGATACTGTTAGAAGGGATGACCTCTCAGGGAAAGCAACATCAGTCAGGTTCATGGCACCCATGGGTGGCTCTGTTACACAGAAGGGAAGGAAAACGAGCAGCAATGCCACAGTGAAAGGGGATTCAAGAGTAAAGAGCACAGACAGGAGCTTCTGTGGCTGCAGATGTAAATCCAGGAAGGTGGTGTCAGGGTGAGGGATATCATGGAGCAGCTGCAGGACATTCTGGAGTGGGAGGTTGAACAGCCAGTGGTCATGGTATACAGAGGTACCAATGACATATGTAAATAAAGGGAAGAGGATCGGAAAGCTGAATGTAGGACGCGAGGAGATAAATTAAAATAAAATGCCAATCTCACATTACTCCCAGTGCCACGTGCTAGCTAGACCAGTAATAAGAAGCTCGATCAAATGAATGCACGGCTGGAGGACTGGTATACCCGGGAAGGATTTAGATTCTTGAGGCATTGGGACCTGTTTCTGGCCAAGGTGGGTCCTGCACAAACCTGATGGATTATACCTGGGCAGAGCTGGGACAAATATCTTCATGGGGCCATTTGTTAGTTCTGTTGGAGAGGTTTTAAACTAGTATGGCAGGGGGATGGGAACCAAAGTGCAGGCTTATATGGGCCAGATTCAGATCAGGAAATGGGAGGTAGAACATTAGTTAGTGATGTCGTCAGTGGCTCAGAAAGGCGAAAGATATGAGGAGTGAAAGCATATCCAGCTTTGACGGGGTTGAGATGTTTATACTTCAATGCAATGAGTATTAAAACAAAACAGATGAACTAAGAGCACAGAAAGACACATGGCAGCATGATGTCATTACTGTAACAAAAATTTGGCTAAAAAAAGGGCAAAATTGGGAGCTCAATATCCCTGGATATAGAGTTTTCAGGCAGGAAAGAGTGGGAGACAATAAAGGAGGTGGGGTAACATTACTGGTTAAGGAATCAATTACCATTGTGGGAAGGGATGATATTTGAAACGGATTAACAAATGAGGCTTTATAGGTTGAGATTAGGAATAAAAAAAGGGCAGTCACACTACTGGGAGTATACTACAGACCTCCAAATGGTGAGTGGAAGATAGAAGAAAATATATGTCAACATACTTCTGCCTGTAGGAACAAGAGAGCAATAATAGTAGGAGACTTTAACTATTTCAATATCAAATGGTTTCAAACAAAATAACGTGCATTGAGGGTGAAAAATTCACGTACTGTGTCCAAGACATTTTTTAAAACAATATGTGACAAGCCCAACGAGAGGGGATGCAATTCGGAATTTAGTTTTGGGAAATGAAATTGGGCAAGTAGGTGAAGTGACAGTGGGCAACCAGATCAGGGGAATGTTACCACTATTTGGTTAGATTTAGTATCACTATGGAAAAGGGTAGAGATAATTCAGGAATAAAAATTTTAAACTG
>NW_025968222.1:0-12775 GCF_021869965.1 Rhincodon typus
ATGTGATCACAATGTAACTGACATTCCAATAATTGGGAGAGCTGTACAGTGGTGATCAGGAAGTGAAATAATAATCTCTAATGGTTATGAAAAGTGGAAAACATTTCATAGGCATCAAGGATAACACAGTGTGGAGCTGGATGAACATAGTGGGCCAGGCAGCATCAGAGGAGTAGGAAAGTTGACGTTTCGGGTCGGGACCCTTGTTCAGATAATTGCATTTTCAATGTAGTACAGTCACTCTGCCCTGTTTAGATATTTTTAATCAACCTGTTTCGATATATCTCTGGAGCAGGTGGGATTTGCACCTGGGCCTGCACCTCAAGAGCCCTTTCTATCCCATTTATGTTGGCGATCATAATTGAGAGTTAGGCTTGTGAATTTTTAATTGATCAGAGATCAGTTCTTTCAGTGTTGCTGTGTCAAAATCCGGGATTTCCCTCCCAAGTATCACTATGCTATTAATGGGCAGATTTGACACTTGCATGACTTTATCTCTTGGTGCTGATTGTTGTGCCATAGGTGTGTGTGCCACGCTGCTAATCTTAACTTCATCAATCTCACCCCATAATATAAATAGCTTTATATGATATAGTTTTAAGACATGAAACAGAAAACAACTTGCAGCTTTTGGTCTTCATCCGCCTTTGTTTCTTAAAACACCTGGCCAGGTGGTAATCTGTTAATTGCCATGTGAAATAGATTTTATTAAAACTATTCTTACCATCCTGGTGAAAACACTGTGCATGTCCTTGCTCACAACTGCTGTAACAAAAAACATCTTTAAAATGCGTAAAGAGAGAAAGATATTGGTAAAAGGGAATGTGAAGCATTAGAGATGATGCAGGAAAGATTAAAATGGAAGGTGAAGAAATTGTAGATTTGTTACACGAGTATTTTGCATGGTGGACAAAGAAGACAAAATCTCAGTCAATTTGGTCACAGAGGTCATGCAAGCTGCAATGATGTAATAACCATTTGGTCTGTTTTAATAAATCTGGATGAAGGATAAAGGCAAATTGAATGTCCAAATGTAGTGAGAGCGGGACAATATCTAGGCTTGGGCTGACAAGTAGCAAATACGGGAGGCACGGTGGCTCAGTGGTTAGCATTGCTGCCTTGCAGCACCAGGTACCCGAGTTCGATTCCACCCTCAGGTGACTGTCTGCATGGAGTTTGCACATTCTCCCCGTGTCTGCGTAGGTTTCCTCTGGATGCCCTTGTTACCTCCCACAGTCCAAAGATATGCAGGCTAGGTGGATTGGCCATGCTAAATTGCCCATAGTGTTCGGGGATGTGCAGATTGGATGTGTCTGGTTGGGATGCATCGAGGGTCGGTGTGAAGTTGTTGGGCCGAAGGGCCTGTTTCCACACTGTAGGGATTCGATGATCTAATATTTGACCATTTCCAACAAGACAATCTAACCATTGCCCCTTGACATTCAGTGGCATTGCCATCACTGAATCCCCCACTATCGGCATCCAGAGGGTTACCATTGACCAGAACTGAATTGGATTAGCCACATAAATACAGCGGTTACAAGAGCAAGTCAGATACTAGGCATACCACAAGAAATAATTCACCCCCTGACTCCTCACTTGCCATGATTGATGCCATATCCACAAACATACTGCCTCTCCTCCACCGACGCTCAGTAGCAGCAGTGTGTAACATCCACAAGCTGCAGAAATTTGCCAAAGATCCTTAGACAGCACCGTCCAAACCCATGACAGCTAACCCCTAGCTGGACAGGGGTAGCAGATACATGGGAAAATGCCCCTTCCAGCCACTCACCATCCTGACTTGGAAATATATTGCCATTCCTTCATTGTCACTGGGTCAAAATCCTGGAATTCCCTCCCTAATAGCATTGGGGGTCAGCCCAATGCACATGGACTGCAAGCGGTACAAGAAGACAGCTCACTACCATTTTCTGAAAGACAGATTCGGGTGGCCATTTGATGATGCTCACATCTCATGAGTGAATTACAAAAAAAACTTACTGACCTTGGGCTTGTAAAGTTTCATTTGGTCTAGCATGCACAGATTGTTTGTTTGAAAATTCCAGGCTTTGTCTTGTTAGGAATTCATGATGTGGAGATGCCGATGTTGGACCAGGGTGGACAAAGTCATAAATCATTTGACACCAGGTTATAGTCCAACAGGTTTATTTGAAATCACAAGCTTTTGGGGCGCTGCTCCTTCGTCAGTGTTGTGTGACGCTTGACCTTGTTAGGAATTCAGATATTGAAAGTGGTATTTATAGAAAGCTGAGTAGTAGAAATAAATTGTCTGTTTTTATGCAAATGTGGAGCAGCTCTCCAACAGTTAAATCATTAGCCATTCTGTGCTCACATCTTCTACAGCTGCTTGGCTGACAGTCTGTCATATCCTATTGCGTTTGCTTTTTGTTACTGCGAACGTATAAGGCAATCCATACTGACAGTCTTACCTGTTTTATCACTAAATATGTTTGGGCGTGCACACTTACCAACTGCTATTCAAGCGAACCACTCTGAATTGCATTTAGTTCCTTTTGTCTCAACTTGAAATACAATGCTGCGGTTGGTTGGCTCGCCAAGCTGGTTCGTTAGTTCGCAGAAGTTTCATTAACCTGCTGGGTAACATCATCAGTGCAGCCTCCAATGAAGCACTGTTGTGTTTTCCCACCTGGAATTTAAACTCTGGGGTCCGTTGGATTTGATTACCTCATTTCCGGTTTTCCTTCGCAGTGGTGTATATATAGGGTCTAGTTCTATGTGTTTGTTGATGGAGAACCAGGCCTTTCTCAGAATATTGAGGCCGCCAGACCCGAAACATTAACTCTGATTTTTTCTTCACAGATGCTGTCAGACCTGCTCTGCTTTTCCAGCAACTTCTGTTTTTGTTCCAGACTTTATGGCCTGTTGAGCTGGCTCAATATGATAATGGCTGATTTGGCCTTCAACTCCATCTTCCTGCCTGCTCCTCATATCCCTTTATTCCTTGACTGAGCAAAAAATTGCCCAACTCTGCCTGAAATGTATTCAATATCTGAGCATTCAGAATCCTTTGGGGTAGAGAATTCCATAGATTCACAGTTCTTTGAAGCAGTTTATCCCCAGCTCAGTTCCAAATGATCAACTTCTTATCCAAAGACTGTCCCCAGTTATTTGCTTCCATCGGTTGGGGACCCTATCTCTTGGTGTCTACCCTGTCAAGCCCCTTCAGAATCTTATATGTCTCGTGGAAATATAGGATGTAGAAGCAGCAGTAGGCTATATTAGCACTTTGACCCTGCTCTGTTATTCAGTAAGATCTGTTGTTGTCTCAACTCCACTTCCTTGATTGTCCCCCAGTGAAATCATATTTCATTCTTCTAAGTTTCCAATTTAAACAGCTTCTCTTCATAATCCCTCCGATGAGGGGGTTGACCTAATTTAGGAAATCTTCATTGTACTGCCTCCAAACAAACCATGGCAGAAAATCAAAAAGTGGCAGGAAGATTCCCAGGATTGGGGATACCTAATCAGTTCACTTTTTGTTTTATGTGGCTAAAACTACTTTCCCAGTCGTTGGGTCTAATGAAGAACAATGTACTGAAGTTTAAATTGCATGGAAACGGATTTGTTTGTGCTTACACGGTAAATTGCAGGTACAGCCAGGAAAGTTTAGAATGTTATGTATGTTTGGTTTTAAAATTATAAAACAGTACAGGCTTAAAGAGCTGAGAAAAAGTAATGGCAGTAATAAAGCTGAAATTTGGGAAATCGAGATGAAGGACTGAGTTCCATACCACAGGCCAATCCCAAGGTTGAAAAATGTAAGAGATCAGATAATGTAAAGTGCCATGTCACTGTTGCATAATGCAAAACATGGATTTAAGAAACTTTTAAGTCATGGTAGACTCAAAGAAGATAATTAATTTCACAAGTATTGTCTGTATAATCGTTGCTAAAAGTTTCCATTACAGTTGTCCTGCATGTTGTGAACAATAAAAAAAGCAGTTGACAGGAACAAAAACAAAGTTGCTGGAAAAGCTCAGCAGGTTTGGCAGCATCTGTGAAGGAAAAAGCAGAGTTAATGCCGGACCCGAAATGTTAACCCTGTTTTTTCCTTCACAGATGCTGCCAGACCTGCTGAGCTATCCCAACAACTTGCATCCGCAGTTCTTTCGGTTTTTAAAAAAGCAGTTGAACTAGTTAAGTAAATTTACTAATCATTCAAGCTTAATTAAACAATTTGTGGGAGTGCGTGCTTCTTAGATTTGTCTTTTTTAAGTTTAATTGGATTTTGTCAGGGTTGGAGGGTTTGAGCTATAGGGAGAGGCTGAATAGGCTGGGGTATTTTCCTTGGAGCATCGGAGGCTGAGGGGAGACCGTTTAAAGGTTTATAAAATCATGAGGGGCATGGATAGGGTGAATAGTCAAGGTCTTTTCTCTGGGTGGGGGGAGTCCAAAACTAGAGGGCATAGGTTTAAGGTGAGAGAGGAAAGATTTAAAAGGGACCTAAGGGGCAACTTTTTCATGCAGAGTGTGGTGCGTGTATGAAATGAACTGCCAGAGGAAGTAGTGGAGGCTGGTACAATGACAACATTTAAAAGGCATCTGGATGGGTATATGAATAGGAAGGGTTTAGAGGAATATGGGCCAAATGTTGGTAAATGGGACTAGATGAATTTAGGGTATCTGGTTGGCATAGATGAGTTGCAAATCTCCCATTGGTCCAAATATGCACACTGGTCACTAGTGTGGAGTTTCCTTGGATAACAGTGTTGGGAGGTGGCAGAGGTGGGACATATTTACATCATGTGTGGTTTTGGCCTTCTGTTTGCAATGCATGGACTGATATCCAATATTTAAAAGGATAAAAATAATGAGCCAACAAGATAACATCTTGTATTTATGTAGCATCTTTAATGTAATAAAACATCTCAAGGTATTTCACAGAAATATTGAAAAAGATGTTGTGACCATGCCTCAGGAAAGGCTCCCCGATTCACATCACAGTTCCAGTTGGGATACCCCAAAATATTAGGTTCCTGGGTGAGGAGAGATGAAATGGCTCCCTTTTTTTATTATTCACTTACCAATTTGGTTGGGTGCGACAAGACCAACTTTAAAAAGGATCTCTACCATTGTGGATATCTTTCTCCCAGATCCAGATGAACTTATATTTTTATAAGAAACCGGTTCTACAAAAAGATTGAGTTTATTAGTTGCTGAGTACGAGAAGAATTAGTAAAGCAATACACATGCACACACAGATTAAAGTCCAAGAAGATAAAAGTTATAAAACAGATATACCGATCTTTGAATTGTTCACGAGAAACAGATGTTTAACACATATGTGACTGTTGCACGTTGAGGGCATCAGTTAGCCCAGTTGGCTGGAAAGCTGATTTATGTTACAGAGTGATGCTAGCAGTGTGGGTTCAGTGCCCAAACCAGTTGAGGTTCCCATGAAGGAATCTCTCCCCTCCCCATCACTGGTAATCTCACTAATGAGAGTGGGGGACCACAGTGACTTTACTCTTATCAGCGTTGACTTGGTAGACGAACAGTCATTGTTTGAGGTTTTGGTTTTATAGGCTGATTGAAGTTCCTTTGTTCTGATCCTTCTTTTAACTGGTCTGTAGCATTAGGAGTGAGAGATGGTTTTTACCTGTAACAGAGGAGTAACCATGGGCTAGCTTTTTGACTGTGACCTTCACAACATGCCAAAGATTGAACTCTCCTAGGGAAGCATAACAGCATTCAGTCCCATTTGTCCACTCCAGGGAAGTTGAAACTGGCATTTTAATCCCTGTCCTTGTATATTCTTCAAAGAAGAAGGCACAACATGTGTCTGCAGTTTGTAATCTGCAGGAGATAGCTTTTCTTGAGCAATCAGTCTTTGCCTCTTGTTATCTTTGTACTCACAAGAGATAACAGTCCAGTTTGTTTGAAGTATTTTTGACACCTTTAATCGTTATATCCCATTGCTCGCACACACAAGTTTTGTTTTACACCTGCAGTTATTGTGTTTGTAGCAGTCTTATTTAAAAAAAATTTGAAATTATGGACTCAAAATTTTACAATATTTTGGGGTTCTGACCCACAGTCAGAATGCCACCTTAATAAATATTAGAACAAATGCCAAAAGCTTGGGAAAAGTGGGGAAAAGCAAGGAAAGCAAGCATCCGTGTCACAGAGATGTAGTGAGTGAATTCCAGAGTTTGCAGCCTGGGTGCTGCAAGCAAGCCCATTCACAGGAGATTAATTCTTAAATATTCTTAGATGGGAACTTGGGTGTCGCAAGCTAGGTTAGCATTTATTATCCATCCCTAATTGACCTTCAGGCATTGGTGATGAGCTACCTTCTTGAACTATTGCAGTTCTTAGTGTGTAGTAACAACTACAGTTTTATCAGAAAGGGAGATCCAGGATTTCAACACAGTAACAGTGATATATTTTCAAGTCAGGATGGTGTTTGCCTTGGAGGGAAGCTTTAAGGTGATGGTATTGCATGTTTCTACTGTCCTTGTTCTTCTTGACGGCTGAGGTTGTGGATTTGAAAGGTGCTGTCAGAAGTGCCTTGGTAGGTTACTGCAGTACATCTTCTTGTTGGTAAGAGATAATTGGTAAGAGATCAGTGGTGAAGGGAGTGAATGTTGAAGGAGGTGAATCGAAAGTTGCTGTCTTGCACTTATGCAGTGCAAATATTACTTGCCCAGAAGTAAGCCATGTATTGCTACATATAGGCATGGACTGCTTCAGTAAATGATGTGTTGAATTTGTCCTGCTTTTTGTGCGCAGGACATCCTTGGGAAACTTTCCGTACTGTCAGATAAAGGTCTTTGTTTTAGCTGCACTGGAAATGCTTGCTGAGAGGCTTTTCAAGTTCTGGAGCCCAGGTATTAAGTAAAATTTCCAGAATGTTGTCTGGGCCATTGCCTTTGTAGTATCCTTAGCTGCTTCCTGATATCACATAGAATGAATTGAAAGATTGAAGCCTGGCACCTCTGATGCTGGGGACCTTGGCAGGACGGCTGGATTGGAAGCGTTGCAGGTTCTTTGGAGAAGGAAACAGAGTTTCATCTGTAACCTTTAATCAGAACTGTGAAAAACTCCGACTGATTGCTCAACCCTAATTGCCTTGAGGGTAGTTGAGAGTCAGCCACATTGCTGTGGGTCTGGAGTCACATTTCAGCCAGACCAGGTAAGGATGGCAGTTTCCTTCCCCAGACAGGTTTTACCCTGACAATTGTCATGGTTGTTATTTGACTCTTAATTCCAGATTTTTATTGAATTCAAGTTCTACCATTCGCCACGATGAGATTTGAATCTGGATCCCCAGAACGTTACCTGGGTGTGTGGGTTAATAGTCTAGCGATAATACAACTAGGCCATCACCTTCCCCCATAGAATCAGCTGACAGAAATATTAGCCTTCCAGGTTCAAAGAGAATGGTGATAAGACAAATAAGGAAACTAGAATGGAGAATTTCCCATTTTGAGACAGTGTATGGGTGGCCATGCTTGTTGTTCCCACTACTAAGAAAGTTTGCTGTACCATGTGCCAGTCAGCTTACTTATAGTTGACCAACAAGCTTTGGCAAACCTCTTGGTTTGTCACAAGCCTCAACATGGCATCCTGGCCAATTAGAGGCCTCCAGATTCTAAATAATGTCAGTTGATGCCTACTCTTTGGGTGATCCTACTGAGAAAGTTAAGCCTTCTTTTACGTCTCACAAAGTGAGAGTTCCCATGGATGGAGCTATCAGGGGAGGCAGAGACAAGGACAGGATGGTGACTTTCATAGGTCCTTCATAAGCTTTTTTACAAACACATGAATGTTCACAGACGTGGATGTGGACATGTTCATATTATGTAGTGGCAACAGTGCATGAACCAGGTTTTGAACGTAGGACTCCCAATTTGAAAGGTGGGAAACCATTGCAGCAGTCATATAGCCAAGCAAGAGGAACCCCGAACAGTCAGGATTCATGGTTCGATCAGCTTTATGAACAGAGCGAACATGGGATAGGGCCACAACAGAGCTCTAACAAAGTCAAACAAAGAGTGCATAATAAGGGCCCACAGCAGGAAGCTGAGCTGTGAGTCAATCAACTGAACAGTCACAGAACAGGAAGCACAAGCTTCCCCAGCCATCTAATATTCAGCTTAAGCATTTTGAACCTATTCCAGGAAGAGTATGTGGGACGGATACCTGTTACTCTTTGTTATAATGGGGGAGAGAGAGATCACAGATACTCTGTATGTCATTCCTGATCATCTTTGTCCCTTATGAAATGGAAACTCTTGAATAGCTTTTAACCTTTATTTAGCATTAGCACAGGAAGGTGAAGTTGTTTCATAATGCTTTGAAGCAACCCTGGGCTTTATTGATGAAATTTTAATCCTAGGTCCACAGGTGGATTTTGGAAATTTTTTTGAGGAGAGTGTGCATGCAGTAGGTGCTGAAGGTGTGAAGGTACCCAGCTGTAAGATAGCATGCTCAATGACAAATGCTCTTTGAGGGGAAAAAAATGTATGCAAATGAAGATGCCACTGATGTTAATGATATGGTGGAGGACGACACAGTCTTTCACATTACTGGGTCCTTGTAAGAGACCACAGATACGTCTATCTCTCTTCAAGTCTTCACTATCTCTTTTAGGGATCTCAACATTTTGTAGAGAGTGTTGATGCAGAATTCCATTTGTCTCCTGGTTCCGTTGAAAACACCAATCACGAATAGCAGCAGCAACAATCTGATACAGCAACTCCTTTACCAGAATAAATACTGGAACTCAGAGTTCTTCTGACTACTAGAGATGGCTGTTACAAAAAGGATGATTTCCCAATCAAAGAATGAGGAACCCTAGTTTGAGCAAATAGCATTTTCAACCGTATTTTGAGTGCACACAGCAAGAAGGCTTAGAGATAAGGAAGCCTTAGAGACTGAAAAGAAACAGTTTATTGTCAAAATCACACATTTGCTGCAGCTACATATTAACACAGGAAACTAAGTCTTCCAAGTCTCTCAATCTGACACAAGTGAGCTACTAGCATGGCGTGATGAACAGTAAGGAAACTGAAGAAGAGCAAATACAACTGTCTCAAGGACAGGAAGAGTTATCAGTCCACCGGAAAGCGATTAGAGAGAAACAGGAAATTACGACTGGAAAAAGATAGCAGAAGTTTCTACCGGTCATGTACAGTGATCGCCATTGCTGTTGAGAAATTGATGAGACAGCGAGATCTTACGATTATGGAAATGTTTCTCACAGAAATATTCAAAGCTTGAAGCTCAGTGTAAATTTTCAGCTAAGGGAAGGCACTCTGTTGCAATCAACAAGTGATGAACTTGAATCTCACAAACTCTTGAGACACAGAAATGTGTAAGACAGGAATAGACCATTCGGCCCTTCGAGCCTACTCACCCATTCAATATGATCATGGCTGATCATCCTATTTCCTGCTTCATCCTGCGATAGTAGGAACTGCCAATGCTGGAGTCTGAGATAACAAGGTGTAGAGCTGGATGAACACAGCAGGCCAGGCAGCATCAGAGGAAGAAGAAGATCCTTTCTGAAGAAGGGTCCAGACCTGAACCAACACGTTCCTCTGCTGCCTGGCCTGCTGTATTCATCCAGCTCGACACCTTGTTATCCTGCTGCCTCCTTATACCTTTTTAATGTATGAATTGCATGTATGAATTTTAAAATCCATCCATTGGAGCAACCAAGGCCCATGAACAATTCCATGCATCATTTTATAAGTATCCAGGAGCAGAGGTATTTTTTCCTATTCATTTTGTGGGATGTGTGCGTCGCTGGTTGGCCAGCATTTCTTGCCCATCCCTAGTTGCCCTTGAGAAGGTGGTGGTGAGCTGCCTTCTTGAACCACATCATTGTACTCTTTAGGTAGAAGAACTACATTTACAGGCTAAGTTAAGTACTGATTTCCAATCTCAAGCAATGTATTAATCATGAATAATAGTTTTAAAATAGCCTATACCCCAGTTGGTTCCTCAGCACATTGTGCTTGAGATAATTTTTGGAGCATTCTGCAGAATTCAGAGGATTGAAAAACTGCCAATGTAACACTCCAATTTAAAAAGGGATGGAGAAAAATAGCAGGTTAACTGTAGGATGATTAGCCTAACATCTATTTTTGTAAAAACGTTAGAATCAATAATTAAGGAAGTAATTACAGCACATTTGGAAAACCATAATTAATCAAGCAGAGCCAATGTGGATTTATGAAAGGGAAATTGTGTCCGATTAATTTATTAAAAATGTTCAAGGAAGTCTCAGCCAGAGTGGATACAGGGGAACCAGTTGATTTTTGTATTTGGACTTCCAGAAGGTGTTCAACGAGGTACCTCACCAAAGGTTACATCATAAGATTTGTCTAATGGATAGGAAACAGTGAATGGTAATAAAGGGTTCTCTTTAGGGTGCTTTTTCATGTGAGCAACCTGTAACCAGTGGGGTTCCACAGGGGTCACTGCTGGGACCAGAGCAAAGATCCTCAGACAGCATCTTCGAAACCCATGGCCACTTCTATCTCGTAGGATAAGGGCAGCAGATGCATGACAACACCACTGCCTTCAAGTTCCCCTCAAAGTCACTCACCATCCTGACTTGGAAATACATTGCTGTTCCTTCACTGTTGCTGTTGTCAAAATCCTGGAATTCCCTCCCTAATAGCATTGTGGGTCAACCCACAGCATATGGACTGCAGCGGTTCCAGAAGGTAGCTCACCGCCACCTTCTCGAGGGGCAATTAGGGACAGGTAATAGATGCTGGCCCAGCCAGCGATACCCATATCCCACAAATGAGTTTAAAAAAGTACGGGAAGCGAACACTTTGGGGAATGGGAAGGAAAGGATGTGAAGATTATGAGATCAGCCATGACCATACTGAAGGCCTACTCCGGTTTCTATTTCTTATGGTTTTCCCGTAAGACTACCTGTGTGGAGTTCTCAAAAATGCCCTCTCTAGCCCTCTCTCGTTGTGTGTTATAAATAATTAAGTCAATAATATTGCCAAACTTAGTTGGTGATAGGTTGTTCCCACACCGTCTGAAGCAAAAATGAGAGAAAAACTAAAATAAGCAAAGGAAATAACATGAGGGCAGAGATTATGATCTGAAGTTGTTCTGGCAAGAAACGAAATGGGTGAGAGCAGAATGGCAGGAAATGTGACAGACAAGCATGTCACTGTCAACCTGACTTGGAAAGAAGTGGAACAATCCCTCTTCCGTACCTACACCGGCCCTAAACCCCACCTCTTCCTCCGTTACATTGATGACTGTATCGGCGCCGCCTCGTGCTCCCTAGAGGAGCTCGAACAGTTCATCCACTTCACTAACACCTTCCACCCCAACCTTAAGTTTACCTGGACCATCTCTGATACCTCTCTCTCCTTCCTGGACCTCTCTGTCTCCATATCGGGCAACCACCTAGAAACCGATATTCATTTCAAGCCCACCGACTCCCACAGCTACCTAGAATACTCCTCCTCCCACCCACCTTCCTGCAAAAATGCTATCCCCTATTCCCAATTCCTTCGCCTCCACCGCATCTGCTCCCAGGATGAGGCATTCCACTCCTGTACATCTCAGTTGTCCTTGTTTTTCAAGGACCGTAACTTCCCCCCCTCAGTGGTCGAGAACGCCCTCAACCGTGTCTCCCACATCTCCCGCAACTCATCCCTCACACCCCGTCCACGCAATAAGAACCAAAAAAGAATCCCCCTCGTCCTCACGTACCACCCCACCAACCTCCGGATCCAACGCATCATCCTCCGACACTTCCGCCATCTGCAATCCGACCACACCACCAAAGACATCTTTCCCTCCCCACCCTTATCTGCTTTCCGGAGGGACCACTCTCTCCGTGACTCCCTTGTCCGCTCCACACTCCCCTCCAGCTCCACCACACCCGGCACTTTTCCCTGCAACCGCAGGAAGTGCTACACCTGCCCCCATACCTCCTCCCTCACCCCCATCCCAGGCCCCAAGAAGACTTTCCACATCAAGCAGATGTTCACCTGCACATCTGCCAATGTGGTATACTGCATCCGCTGTACCCGGTGTGGCTTCCTCTACATCGGGGAAACCAAGCGGAGACTCGGGGACCGCTTTGCAGAACACCTACGCTCGGTTCGCAACAAACAACTGCACCTCCCAGTCGCGAACCATTTCAACTCCCCCTCCCATTCCTCAGACGACATGTCCATCCTGGGCCTCCTGCAGTGCCACAACGATGCCACCCGAAGGTTGCAGGAACAGCAACTCATATTCCGCTTGGGAACCCTGCAGCCCAATGGTATCAATGTGGATTTCACAAGTTTCAAAATCTCCCCTCCCCCTACCGCATCCCAAAACCAGTCCAGCTCGTCCCTGCCTCCCTAACCTGTTCTTCCTCCCACCTATCCCCTCCTCCCACCTCAAGCCGCACCTCCATCTCCTACCGACCAACCTCATCCCGCCCCCTTGACCTGTCCGTCCTCCCTGGACTGACCTATCCCCTTCCTAACTCCCTACCTACACTCACCTTTCCTGGCCCCATCCCCGCCTCTTCGACCTGTTTGTTTCCTCTCCACCTATCCTCTCCTCTATCCCTCTTCTATCCGCCTCCCACTCTCTCCCTATTTATTTCAAAACCCCCTTCCCCTCCCCCTTTTCTGATGAAGGGTGTAGGCCGGAAACGTCAGCCTCTCTGCTCCTATGATGCTGCTTGGCCTGCTGTGTTCATCCAGCCCTGCACCTTGTTGTCTCGGATTCTCCAGCATCTGCAGTT
>NW_025968222.1:13175-25000 GCF_021869965.1 Rhincodon typus
CCATGGACGTCCAGTTCCTCTACACCTGCATTCCCCATGCAGATGGCCTTAAGGCCCTCCGCTTCTTCCTGTCCCGCAGGCCCGACCAGTCCCCCTCCACTGACACCCTCATCCGCTTAGCCGAACTCGTCCTCACACTCAACAACTTCTCTTTCAATTCCTCCCACTTCCTACAGACAAAGGGGGTAGCCATGGGTACCCGCATGGGCCCAAGCTACGCCTGCCTCTTTGTAGGTTACGTGGAACAATCCCTCTTCCGTACCTACACCGGCCCTAAACCCCACCTCTTCCTCCGTTACATTGATGACTGTATCGGCGCCGCCTCGTGCTCCCACGAGGAGCTCGAACAGTTCATACACTTCACTAACACCTTCCACCCCAACCTTAAGTTTACCTGGACCATCTCTAACACCTCTCTCCCCTTCCTGGACCTCTCTGTCTCCATATCGGGCAACCACCTAGAAACCGATATTCATTTCAAGCCCACCGACTCCCACAGCTACCTAGAATACTCCTCCTCCCACCCACCTTCCTGCAAAAATGCTATCCCCTATTCCCAATTCCTTCGCCTCCGCCGCATCTGCTCCCAGGATGAGGCATTCCACTCCCGTACATCTCAGTTGTCCTCGTTTTTCAAGGACCGTAACTTCCCCTCCTCGGTGGTCGAGAACGCCCTCAACCGTGTCTCCCACATCTCCCGCACCTCATCCCTCACACCCCGTCCACGCAATAAGAACCAAAAAAGAATCCCCCTCGTCCTCACGTACCACCCCACCAACCTCCGGATCCAACGCATCATCCTCCGACACTTCCGCCATCTGCAATCCGACCCCACCACCAAAGACATCTTTCCCTCCCCACCTTTATCTGCTTTCCGGAGGGACAACTCTCTCCGTGACTCCCTTGTCCGCTCCACACTCCCCTCCAGCTCCACCACACCCGGCACTTTTCCCTGCAACCGCAGGAAGTGCTACACCTGCCCCCATACCTCCTCCCTCACCCCCATCCCAGGCCCCAAGAAGACTTTCCACATCAAGCAGATGTTCACCTGCACATCTGCCAATGTGGTATACTGCATCCGCTGTACCCGGTGTGGCTTCCTCTACATCGGGGAAACCAAGCGGAGACTCGGGGACCGCTTTGCAGAACACCTACGCTCGGTTCGCAACAAACAACTGCACCTCCCAGTCGCGAACCATTTCAACTCCCCCTCCCATTCCTCAGACGACATGTCCATCCTGGGCCTCCTGCAGTGCCACAACGATGCCACCCGAAGGTTGCAGGAACAGCAACTCATATTCCGCTTGGGAACCCTGCAGCCCAATGGTATCAATGTGGATTTCACAAGTTTCAAAATCTCCCCTCCCCCTACCGCATCCCAAAACCAGTCCAGCTCGTCCCTGCCTCCCTAACCTGTTCTTCCTCCCACCTATCCCCTCCTCCCACCTCAAGCCGCACCTCCATCTCCTACCGACCAACCTCATCCCGCCCCCTTGACCCGTCCGTCCTCCCTGGACTGACCTATCCCCTTCCTAACTCCCCACCTACACTCACCTTTACTGGCCCCATCCCCGCCTCTTCGACCTGTTTGTTTCCTCTCCACCTATCCTCTCCTCTATCCATCTTCTATCCGCCTCCCACTCTCTCCCTATTTATTTCAGAACCCCCTTCCCCTCCCCCTTTTCTGATGAAGGGTCTAGGCCCGAAACGTCAGCCTCTCTGCTCCTATGATGCTGCTTGGCCTGCTGTGTTCGTCCAGCCCTGCACCTTGTTGTCTCGGATTCTCCAGCATCTGCAGTTCCGACTATCTCTGATTCAATTAAGACCACAAGAAGCCTTCTCTACAACATTCAGCTCAAAACAAACCCAACAATGTTTTACCGGTAGAAAGAGAAATTGCAGGGATTTTTAAGGTGCACATCAATGATTTCTTGTGGATGCCGTATGGGATGACTTATTAGAATGGCTAACCAGAGTTCGCTGTTATTCATTGGAGTTTGGAAGACTGATAGGTGATCTTGTGGAAAAATGTAGTATTCTGCAGTAGTTTGGCAAGGTGAATGTTGAGAGGATGTTTCCACTAGTTGTGGAATGTCAAACTAGGAGACATGGTTATTGAGTGGGAGGATATTCATTTGAGGCTGAAGTGCAAGGGAGTTTCTTCTCCCAGAGTGGTGAATGTCTGGAATGCTCTGCATCAGGCAGTTGTGGAGGCTGGATTGCTGGAAGTATTTGAGGAGGTAGGTAGATTTTTTTTGAAATATTAAGGATTGGCAATTATGCCAAGCTGGCACGAAAGAGGAATTGAGGTCTGGGTCAGATCAGCTATGATCTTGTTGAGTGGCAATGTAGGCACGAGGACCTGAATGTCCCCCTCTTGCTCTTATTTCTTATGTTAAATACATAGGTGAAGATACTGAGCAGAATAAATCTGGAATGATGTTAGAACACATCAGTTGCATCCTGATAATTGGGCTACATCCTCAACGAAACATGTTTTTATATCCAGGGAAAGAAACAGACCAGTTGAGAAGTCAGATTGTGCAATTAAACTAATTATGCCTTCAGACTAGGCTGGTTGGTCCGAAGGGTCCGTTTCCATGCTGTATGACTTTATGGCTCTAGACCTGATGCTATTTATGGTGTACTACTGTTGAGGAACCCTGAGAGCAAATAAAACTTTTCAAGTATTTAATTCAGAAAAATATACTTTCCAATTTGGTGGGAAAAATAATGAATGCAGTCAATGATCCCGAGGATTCAAAAAAAAATAGGTAGGTAAAAGCATCTTAGCTGCTGAAAGCCTAGAACTGGTGTGGACAAGATTTTTATTCCGGCAATTTCTGCGCGAAATGTTGTCAAACATGAGCTAAGTGCTCCATGCCACCTAATGTGTTGAATGTATTGTCTGATGCACAATGAAGTGCATCCTCTAGTTTGACGGTCAGTGGATGGAAGCACATCAGGCTCAATACAAATGGAGTCTCTACCTGCCTATTGCTTATATAACCTTAAGCTTCTACCAGGAAAAGAAAAAGCCAGTGCACCAGAGTGGTAGTAATAAATGGACAGAAGCAGTCACAGATGCTATGACCTTGAGGGAGGGGGCAAAAACGAGGCATGTGAGTGTCTCTGCAGATTTTAACTTGTAGGTTATGATGCCGCAAGTCTCATGGCATCAAGTCAAAACATCGGCAAGGAAACCTGCTGCTGATTACCACGTTTTGCCACCCCTCAGCTGATGCTTCAGCTTCCCCCATGTTGGAAAGCACTTGAGGAAGCATTGTGAGTGGCGAGCGCACAGAATATACCTGAATGGGGGATGTCA
Organism: Rhincodon typus; assembly: GCF_021869965.1. NCBI lineage: Eukaryota > Metazoa > Chordata > Chondrichthyes > Orectolobiformes > Rhincodontidae > Rhincodon > Rhincodon typus. The sequence goes on from NW_025968222.1 coordinate 16,504, forward strand.
ATGTCCGTCACCAAAACTGACTCAGCAGCACATCTGGATGAACACAGCAGGCCAAGCAGCATCAGAGGAGCAGGAAGGCTGACATTTCGGGCCTAGACCCTTGGCCAGCTGTACACCTTGTTATCTCAGATTCTCCAGCATCTGCAGTTCCTACTATCTCTCAGCAGCACATCTACTGGTCAAACTGGTCAAGTCCGCAAGGATATCGCTGTTAGACTGGACAGTTGGTAAGGGATACAGCAATGGGAAAAAAAACATATTTGATCTCATCCTCACCAATCTGCCTGCTGCAAAGGCATTTGTCCATGGTAGTGTCAGTAAGAGTGACTGCCCTGTGTGTAGTCCTTGTTCTCCGTTGTGACACTGGAGACTGGAAGTCTGTCAGGAGAACCCAAATTGTATCTGCAGCCTCAGAGCTTGGCATGTCCCATATTCTACAGTTACCATCAAGCCAGGGGATCAGCCCTTGTTCAATGAAGAGCTCAGGAGGTCATGTCAGGAGCAGCACCAGGCATAAAACGGCGTCAAACAAGTAGGACTACTTGTGTGCCAAACACCATAAGCAACTGATCAGATATAAGTTCCGGAGTCCTGCCGTATCTAGTCATGAATGATGATGGAGTATTAATTAACTCGCTAGAGTAGGCGGCATCTCCATTCGCAATAATAAAGGAGAGCCTCACTTCACTACAAAAGATAAAGTTGAAGCAATCATCAACAACCTTCAGCCAGAAAACAGAGTGGATGATCCATCTTGGTCTCCTACAGATATCCACAGCATCACAGATGTCAGTCTTCAACCAATTCAATTTATTCCACATGATTGCAAAAAACAGTTGGAGGCACTGGGGATATTGCAAAAGCTATGGGCCCTGACAACATTCTGGCAATAGCACTGAAGAGTTGTGCTCCCGAACCTGCTGGGCCCTTAGCCAAGTTGTTCCAGTTACAACACTGGCATGTACCCAACAATGTGGAAAATTGCCCAGGTATATCCTGTACACAGAAGCAGAAGTGGGTCAAGTTCAACCTGGATAGGAGGTCAGTCATCTCAACCTCAGGGTATCTCTGCACTTGTTCGAACATCATATCACATTGATGATTAGATGGACTGTTCATATTAGAGGGAACAGGCACATCCATATGCTGTGGTTCTGTCTGATAAGTTGCTTTCATTTGGCATTGGGGGAGCTTTTTGTTCCAGTTGCTTTTGTTTCTGTCAGTCTCTGTTGTCCTGTCCATAGCCTTAGAAGATTTTGGAACATGTGGCTCCCAGTTGGAAGCTCAGTCTAGGACTTATAGCCACCGAGTTCATCCAACTTCTACATTCTGTAACAATCAGTTTGAACAGGACTTAAAAAATAAATGCAAATTGTTACCTTCAAATAAATATAAGAATGTGTAAAAATATTAGGTGAAAAATGGTTGCAGCTTACTTTAATTGTAGCTACTTCTGATTTACCAAAGTAAGGAAGTGGTGTTGAATCTGTAAAAGGCCAAGTTGTGTGTTATTCTCAGAATTTCATTGTGGTTTTTCGACTTAGCCAGTGGGTTGATAATAGTTCTTAAAATAAGTAAGGAGTAAACAGTGGAACATTGTTCTTGCTTGTTAGAAGAATTAGTAGCAAAGTTATTGAAACACAGCTTTACTCAGAAATAGCCTGATCTGAGAAGTGATAAATATCAGAGAGGCAGGCTGACTACTTCAGATGTGAACACTACGATTTTCTTTTGTACTTCTGGCCTACGTAGCCATTATTTTGAGAAGGAACCCACAGCTCTAGAAGCAAATAGTAATTTTGTAGTACAGAACCTGAGTATATCCAGAAAATGACACATTTTGATGAAGGCTTTCATCCTGTAATCATCTGGACAATTGTAATACCAATTCAAACGGAAAAACAACATTTATATTGGATGAGAGAACACTGATGGGTTGGCTAGCGGACTCTGGTGCATTCTCTGTGGTTAATGTTGTTTGACTGTTAACACCCAAGCTTTGATTAAATCTTAAACAGCATGTATTAAAATCAATCAGCACTCTATTGAGAAAAGCTTGGGAAGGCGTTGATATTGTGGTAATGTCACTGGTTAGTAATCCAGAGTCCCATGCTACTGCTCTGGTGATATTGGTTCAAATCCCACTGTGCCAGTTGATGAAATTTGAAGCCAGTAAAACAATCTGAAATTAAAAGCTGGTCTAACAGCGATAATGTTGAATGGGAATCCTCACTTGTCTGCCATCCTTACCTAAATGTGACTGCAGCCCCACAGCAATGTCACTGACTCTTAGCTGCCCTCTGAAATAGTCTAGCAAACCACTCAGTTACAGTCAACTACTATCAAAGACTGAAAAAGGAAACAAACCAGACAGACAACCCAGCATTGACCAAGACATTAGAAACAACTATGGCAAACATAGAAACATGGAATACAGAAGATAGGAGCAGGAGGAGGCCATTCGGCCCTTTGAGCCTGCACCGCCATTCTTCATGATCATGGTCGATTCATCCAACTCAACAGCCAAATCCTGCTTCCTCCCCATAACCTTTGATCCCATTCGCCCCAGGTGATATATCTAGTCACCTTGAATACATTCAGTGTTTTGGCATCAGCTACTTCCTGGGGTAATGAATTCCACAGGCTCACCACTCTTTGGGTGAAGAAGTGTCTCCTCATCTCTGTCATAAATGGTTCAACCCGTATCCTCAGACTGTGACCCCTGGTTCTGGACACACCCACCATCGGGAACATCCTCCCTGCATCTACCCTGTCCAGTTCTGTTAGAATTTTATAAGGCTCTATGAGATCCTCCCTCATTTGTCTGAACTCCAGTGAAAACAATCCCAACCTAGTCAATCTCTCCTCATATGTCAGATCCGCCATCTCCAGAATCAGCCAAAAATCCAGAACTACAGACGCAACAAAGTCCTTCTCTGGGACTTGTGTTGCCCACAGACTAGCCAAACAACAGAATGATGTAATCATACTCCCAGAGTCATGCCTTACAGACATTGTCCTGGGTATCACCAACAGCCCTCACCAGCACAACACACCCACCAGAGGTGGCAGTACAGTTCTGAACAGCTCCTATGATGCTGCTTGGCCTGCTGTGTTCATCCAGCTCTACACCTTGTTATCTAAGGTGAATGTAGTTGTTTTAGGAATCCTCAATTCCATGCTCCATGAAGCCTCTTTAGAACCAGGTCAAACATGGAGAAAGAAACCTCCTGCTGATTGCAAATCTACTACATCTGCACCCTTGACTGATAAATCAATATCCCTCCATGTTTAACACCACTTGGAGGAAACATTGAGGGTGGAAAGGGTAGAGAATTTTCTCTGGGTATTCATTGTCAGGAGTGGATCACTAGCACCATGACTGAGCTGGCTGAGTCCTAAAGGACATAGCTGCTAGACTGGGTCAGCAGAAGGTGGTGAAGGAACCAACAAGAAGGAAAACCTACCTGAGCTTATCCTTGCTAATCTACTTCATTCATCCACTGTCTATGACAGTAGCAGTAGGAGTAACACTGCACAGTCCTTGTGGAGACAAAGCCCCATCTTCACATTCAGTATACCCTCCATTGTGTTGTACAGGACTTGCACCATGCTAAATCAGGCAGACTTCGAACAGATCTTAAAAACTCAAAACTGGGCATCCATGAAGTGTGCGAGCTATTATCAGCGGCAGAATTATTTAGTCACAATGAGTAACCTGAAGGCTTGGCTTATTCCCAACTGTACCATTGCCATCGCACTGGGAGATCGACCCTGATTCAACAAAGAGTGCAGGAGGGCGTGACCGGTAGAGCATAAGGCACACCTATAAACAAGATGCAAGCTTGTGCTGAAGCTAAAACACAAGACTAGGTGCAGGCCAAACACCAGAAGGAGATTCAATAGACAGGCTAAGTGATCTGACTACCAGTGGACCATGTCTTAAGTTCGTCAGTCTTGCCAAGTCCAGTTGTGAATGGTGGTGTACAATTAAACAAATAATAGGAGGTGGCGACCACATAAATCTCCCCATTCTCAATGATGGGGGAGCTGAAAACATAAGTGCAGAAGACTAGGCTGAACTGTTTGCAGCTGTCATCAGCCAGAAAACGTAGTGGATTATCTGCCTCTGACTCCTCCAAAGGTCTCCAGAACACAGATGAGAGAATTCATCCAATTCAGTTCACTCAATGTGATATTAAGAAACAGCTGAAGACGCTGAATGCTGCGCAGGTTATGGATCATGGCAACCTTCCAGAAATATTGCTGAAGACTTGTGCTCCAGAACTAGTCCCGCCCATTGCCAACCTATTACAATACGGTTGCAACACTCTCCGATTTAATATGGAAAATTGTTTTGGTTGTTCTTTGCACAAAATGCAGGACAAATCCAACCTAGCCGTTTACCAATATTATCAGTCTACTCTTCATTGTCAACAAAATGATTGAAGCAGTTGACAACACGACTATCAAGTGACTGGAACACCTAGCACCTCAGTACTTGCACAGGAACAACCCGCTCACTGTTTCTCAGTTTGAGTTCTGCCAGGGCCTCTCAGCTCCTGACTTTGTTACAGCTTCTCCAAACATGGAGAAAAGAGCTGAACACCAGAGGTGAGGTAAGAGCAACTGCCCTTGATATCAAGATCACATTCAATAGGGTACGGCACCAAGGAGTTTTAGTAATTCTTCAACCAGCATAAAGGAAGGTGGTTGTGGTTATTGGAGATCAGTCATCCTAGCCTCAGCACCTCACTGCAGGAGATCCTCAGTGTAGTCATAGGCCATTTTCACCTGTTCCATCAATCATCTCCCCTCCATTAAAGGTTAGAACTGGGGATGTTTGCTGATGACTGCGTGCTGTTCAGTGGGCCCTTTTGACTCCCCAGGTACTGAAACCAGCCAAGTCCACATGCAGTAAGACCATGACAGCATCTGAGAAGTGGCATGGAACTTTTTTAGCACACAAGTGCTAGGTGTTATGACCCACTGTGGTAGTGCGCTGTACATAGAGACCGGCTTGATCCACTGTGGTAGTGCGCTGTAAACAGAGACCGGTTTGACCCACTGGGGTGGTGTGCTCTAAATAGAGATCGGCTATTCCTGGAGACGTGCCAAATGTTCATGTTTTTTTTAATGGTATGCACAGTACCCCAATTAACCTAACTTTCCAACCACAATAGAAAGCACAGACCATGTTTTTCTACTAAAACAAAACATTTTATATATTATAAGTAATTAGTCTACAGCTACAGGTAAGCAGATTTAAATCATTGGTACGTAACAAAGAACAAAGAAAATTACAGCACAGGAACAGGCCCTTCGGCCCTCCAAGCCTGCGCTGATCCAGATCCTCTATCTAAACCTGTTGCCTATTTTCCAAGGACCTGTATCCCTCTGCTCCCTGCCCATTTATGTATCTGTCTAGGTACATCTTAAATGATGCTATCGTGCCCGCCTCTATCACCTCCGCTGGCAACGCGTTCCAGGCACCCACCACCCTCTGCGTAAAGAACTTTCCACGCATATCTCCCTTAAACTTTTCCCCTATTGACTACTACTGACAAATTAACTGACTATTAACACTACTGACTAAAAGTCTAATCCCCTTCTAAATTTCCTCCTTAAACACCCCACACAGACAGATAAATCGGAAAAAATTATTATTGGGGGAGATTCAGAAAAACTGGAAAGTCACCCTAGTGGTCTTTGCTTCTCAGTTTTGATGTCAAGATATCCTAGTTCAGCTAGTCAGTCTAGTTCAGTTGTCTCACTCAGAAGCTTCCACTGGTTTGAAAGAGAGTGACTGATTTACTCAGAAAGTGTCTGATTTATCAATTCAAAAGTCACAACTCACAGCAACTGCTGCAGGAAAAGTAACTGATATTCTTTAAGATTAATTTTTTTTACTGCAGAGAACAAGTAGCTGTTACTGGGGAGAACAACAGCACACAGTTATGTGTCTTTCTCTGTCTCTCTCTTTCTGGTTCTAACCTACACAGTTTGCTGAGACCCAGTTAGCTTCATTTGTAAACAACTCCTCAGCTCTTCATCTGCACAGTGAAGGAACCCAAATCCACAGAAAAGCAGGGATTTTACAATTAGTAACACATTCCTTGCTGTTAACTTATGCAGCCATTCTGCTAAATCTCTTTTTCAAAAAAAACAGTTCTTTCTCTTTTCAGCCCACAGTTATTCAATACACCAAAGTAAAAAGGCACAGTTCTTACCCAGGCAGTAGCCATCTCTCCAACAAAAGTGAATCTAATCATCACTCCCTGGTGTGTACTGGCGACGTCATTGCTGAATTCCCTATTATCAACATCATAGGGGATACTATTAACCAGAAACAGAGTTCAAATCTAATCGATTGGTTGTGGAATTGCTTTATGTTGGTAGACACGCAGTGCCTTTGTGGAGAGAGGTCAAGGAAGATCAAAATATTTACAAGTCAGGATGGCAGGGAATTTGCCAGTGGTGGTTATCCCACACATCTGCTGCCTTTGACTTCCAGATGATAAGGTTTAGAAGGTGCTGTTGAAGAAGTCTTGCTGTATTTCTGCAATGTGTCTTGTAGATGGTACATGCTACTGCTATTAGGCATCGGTGGTGGAGGGATTGAATGATTGTGGGCGTAGTGCCAAACAAGCTGTTTTGTCCTGAGTGGTGTCAAGCTTCTTGTTGTTGGAGCTGCACTCATCCAGGCAAGGGGAGGCGATGGCCTTGTGGTATTATCACTGGACCAGAGACCCAGATAATGTTCTGGGTACTTGGTTCAAATCCCGCCGCGGCAGATGTTGGAAATTGAACCCAATAAATATCTGGAATTAAGAATCTAATGATGACCATGAATCCATTGCCAATTGTCAGGAAAAACCCATCTGGTTCACTAATGTCCTTTAGGGAAGGAAACTGCCATCCTTACCTTGTCTGGCTGAAATGTGACTCCAGACCCACAGCAATGTGGTTGACTCTTAATTGCCCTCTGGGTAATTAGGGATGGGCAATAAATAGCCCTCACCCCGTTAATGAATAAAAAAAAAGTGGGGATTATTCCATTGTACTTATGACTTCTGCCTCTATAGATGGTGGATGGGCTTTGGGGAGTCAGGAGATGTTATTTGCTGCAGGATTCCCAGCCTCTGACTTGCTGTTGTAGCTACAGCATTGATACGGCTCATCCAGTTCAGTTTCTGGTCAATAGCAATCTCCAGAATTTTGTTTGGGTAGGAGGTGAGTTCATCAAAGGCAGGACTCTCGTGGAACATGAAAAAGAAATTTGTGAGAGCTGAACCTAGTGGGCAACACCATGGGCAGAATTTTTCCCAATGTGTTGTGGTGAAATTAATGGCGGGAAAGATGACAACATAGGATGAGAATGAAAAAAATCAGATTCCAGATGCCAAGAAAAAGATATCCCGATTAGTTTCATGTTCAATTTCTGTTGTAATAAAGATAACCTCATGGAGTCATACAACATGGAAACAGACCCTTCAGTCCACTTAATTAGTAACTGATAGATCTGCTGCATTTTTGTTGGACTCCATGAAAAACATATGAACTGAAATTCAACAGTGCTCAAGAAACAGAAGCTCAACCTTTTGACCCTTTTGGACTTGACATTGAATTTAACAATTTTAGATTGTAACCTCTGCCCCATTTTGCTTTGCATCTTTTGCTAGTTCATTTTTTTACCCCTGTTTCTTTCTTTATCCCTTTGCTTTTGAGTTTGGACAGTTGCTATCTGTTGTTCACACATTCTTAACACATCTTTTGTTTTCTTTACACGTCCTACCACCACTCTCCTTGGTTTTGTACAATGACAGATCTTGTCGTTTAATCTATCCTGTTACCCTATCGGACACCATCTGTTTTGTTCCTCCCAACCACTCACTGAAAAGCCAATTTACGTTTCTAACATTAGTGATTTCTGAGACCACCTTTGTTGTATGCTTAAAGAGTTCACATCTAAATATTTTTCTTTATTGAAACTCCTAACCATTGTATCTTGGAAATCTTTCAGCTGTCTTGTTTGGAAGATTCAGAGATAGTAAGAACTGCAGATGCTGGAGTCAGAGACAATACAGTGTGGATTTGGAGGAACACAGCAGGCCAGGTGGGGCTGGGGAAGGTAGGTGGGATGGTGATAAGTGAGTGTAAATATGTGGTCGAAGAGTTTCAGGGCAGATAAGTACATGGTCAGAGAGTTTCACCTATCACCATCCCACATACCTTTCCCCAGCCCCACCCCTCCCCTCCTCTGTCTATTTATTCCCCAGCTCCCTTACTCCTACCTATTTCTGAAGAATGGTCCCGACCTGAAATGTCAACTTTCCTGCTCATCTGATGCTGCCTGGCCTGCTGTGTTCCTCCAGCTCCACACTGTGTTGTCTCTTGTTTGGAAGTTTGTTTGGGTCACATGTTATTTGGTGGGATTATTTGGATGTTGATACCCAGGAACACTTACTGCCAGCTCAATATGTTAGGATTACCTAGC